>NW_027459731.1:0-183341 GCF_025594145.1 Primulina tabacum | reverse complement strand
GCACACGTTGGAGACGAATTGGAACGCGAGATTGATCTCAACGACGAATCTGGGGACAAAGACGCCACTTCTACTTTTTTTATCTAAGTCTTTCGCCCTTTTAATTTTGTGTTGAATTGTTCTAAATCTTCAAACATGCTTTGTTTTTTTAGATTTCATTATGCACTAACTTTTCAATTCTAGAGGACGATGTAGACTTTGTTGACACGATAATTTTGACTTACTTGTTTATATTATGAATTCCTTTTGGTTTAATTGTGTTTCCTAGTTCTTATCAATTCAATTTACCAGCCGTAAATTGTTGTTATCTAAATAATTCTACAACTCAGGATGAGGGGCTAGAATTATGGATCATTAGGGACACATCGTTAAATGATTATATTGTTCGAAAGGCATATAACTTTAGCGAGGCCTAGGTAAGATCATCGTTTGCATATATCATTTAAACTTATATTTTTTTAGGATGTTTGAGTCTAAGTTTGAATGATACAATTTATTCATCTCTTGGGAAAGGGGAATAAAAAATTAAATGTTCTTGGCTATTGAACAAATGGAATTCATGAATATAAAGTCAACCGGGAATAGTTATCGTGGAAACTAAGTGAAATCGCTCCTCTAGATATTTCTTTTATTGATATTTTCTCAATTCGGTTATTCGATTACTATTTATTTACAAGTGATTCGTTTTAGTAAACCAAACCTTTAATTTATATTTCTAGATAAAGTCGTGACTATTTTAACTACATGCACTGATATACTTTTATATATACACTCCTCGTGGGAACGATACTTTACTCTCTTATATTAAAACTTGACAACTGTGCGGTTGTGAGAGGAAAATACGCGACAATACAACTCTTTTGTACAAACCATTTCAACTTAAGACTTATCTATTGAAACAAACCCCATTCCCATAGCATTTAATGTAAAGAAAGAAATAGCATATGCAGAAGCATCACATTAAAAAGGGAAGAAACTTGATACAAAGTGATAGTAAATACCATCTACATAAAATTTCAAACTTTTAACTTAATCATTCACAAAATATCATTCAACACACAGCCAAAAGCCAACACTAAATTTTTTCCGACCTTCATTTGCAACATACAAAATTCTTGACACTTCCAATGTTCAATATACTCTAAAATACAAGTGAACATTCAAAGATTCCCTTTTCTTTAGTCATATGACTTCTTCAGCCTCGGACAATCCATTTCAGTCTTTCTTGTCACGTGCATCACATGACATTAACTGGAATGAGATATAACTCAGTAAGTAGAAAACAATCAATAAAAAATACAAATACATAGGCTTGGCTTGAAACATGGTTATAGCAATGGCAATGAATTGAATAATACTATCTTCAAATGGACAATAATATCAAAAACAATAAAGATAGTATTTCTTAGCATGGATTAAAGAAAGGAAATGACAGTTCTGTGACCTGTGACCTCTGACCTGTGGTAGTATATCTTTGATATAAATATCAAAGCTGTGAGAGATACTTCATAATCATGTGATTGGCCAATGACATGCATGAATGACTATCATTCCTTAGCTTTAATCAAAGGAAATCTCATTGAGGCAATAAATCAAATACTTGATAGGCACAAATGTTTATTAGCTCCTTGATCAATGAATTCAATAATGATCCGTGAACAATGAATATGTAACAATATATATATCAAGTATATACCAATGAAAGGAGCTACTCATCAATAAATATGGCTCATATACATATATTTATCATGTGAGCACAAGGAGAAGTTTCTACTTACAACCCAACAAGCAATTGGTTGTTAGGGTGACCTTGAATGTGTTACTACAACATCATACATAATAATAACCAACAATCATCACCAATATCTATGAAAATCAATAATCTAACTTAACCCTTTAATATTTTAAACCCTTCTAATTTCCAAGAAATAAAAAGTGATTACCTTTGAAATTTAAGGTAGAAGACATTAGGAATCGACTATGATTCTTGAACTTGAAGTTGAGAATTGTGGAAGAGAAACTTGAGGAAGGAAGGGTTTGATCGATTAGGGAGAGAATAAGCCCCTAGAATGATATAAATAAGCCCTTCACTTCATAAAAATCGCATTCTAAAACCACACTTTTGGCACGTCTAGCGCCGCGGTTCCACTTCTTTGGTGCTGCGGCGCCTGCGCTTCGCACCTGACAGCGCCACGGCGCCAGGGCTTCAGCCCTGCATGCCATGCGGCACTGCTACCTTGCGCTGCGACGTTGCTCCTGCACCACATGAGCATCACCAACACACCTAAATCCATCACTTTCCAATCCTATGCAATACCAATGAACAAAACATCCATATACATCCTTTAATCATCCATCAAGACATCACATCAACACCTCATCCTTTCCATAATCAATAACGTAACAACTATACAATATACCATCAACAACAATAAACATACTAAAACCATGTCAATAACCATAACCATATCCCATATTATCACCCATTAAACCATATAACATGTTCATAACTATAATAAACCATAAATATTATCCTGCTAAAAGGTTGGGCTACTACAATCTCCCCTCCTTATAAAAATTTCGTCATCAAAATTTGCTTACCGTTGAATAAAATCGGAGAACGATGCTTCATCTCGTCTTCCGGTTCCCACATGGCCTCTTCAATCATATGATTCTTGCATAAAACTTTTACAAGTCCAATTTCTTTATTTCTTAACATTTTTACCTTGCGATCAAGAATTTGAATCGGCATTTCTTCGTAGCTTAGGTTAGGTAGAAGGTCCAATGATTTGTGCCGAAGAACATGAGATGGATTGGGAAGATATTTACGTAACATAGGAACATGAAAGACGTTATGAACTCGATCCATGTCTGGTGGTAATGCAAGACGATAAGCTCGGTCTCCAATTTTGTCAAGAATCTCGAATGGCCCAATGTATCGAGGACTTAATTTACCTTTCTTGCCAAATCGCATAACTCCCTTGAGAGGAGCTATCTTAATAAATACATGATCACCAACCTCGAATGCTAAAGGTCGTCGTCGAACATCGGCATAATTCTTCTGTCGAGACTGAGCGGTTCTCATTTTTTCTTGGATCACTGCCACAACATCTGCTATTTGTTGAACCAATTATGGGCCCAACATCTTCCTTTCACCTACTTCTTCCCAATACAAAGGGAATCGGCACTTTCTTCCATATAAAGCCTCGTAGGGTGCCATGCCGATTGAAAACTGGTAGCTGTATTATACATGAATTCCACTAAAGGCAACTTAGAATCCCAACTTCCTGGAAAATCAATTGTGCAAGCTCGTAACATATTTTAAAGAATTTGGATTGCCCTTTCGGATTTCCCGTCGCATTGAGGATGATATGCTGTGCTAAAGGCCAACTTGGTGCCTAAGGCTCTGTGCAAACTCTTCCAGAATTTAGAAGTAAACCTTGGTTCACGATCAGATACAATTGACACAGGGATTCCATGAAGTCTGACAATCTCAGTCACATAGACTTCAGCATACTGGTTCACTGTAAATGTTGTCTTGACCGGAAAAAAATGAGTCGACTTGGTTAACCTGTCAACAATCACCCATATGGAGTTGTAACCCTTTGGTGTTCATGGAAGTCCCGTTACGAATTCCATGGTGATGTGTTCCCACTTCCATTGAGGTATTGGGAGAGATAGCAAAGTCCCAGCAGGTCGTTGATGCTCAATCTTAACCTGCTGACAGGTTAGACATTCAGAAATACATAACATAATATCTTTCTTCATACCTGGCCACCAATAAAGACGTCGAAGATCTTGATACATTTTGGTACTGCCAGGATGAACTGAATAAGGCGCTGAATGAGCTTCAATAAGAACATCTTTACAAATATCGTCCCCTACAGGAACACAAATTCTACCTCGAAAGGTCAATAACCCATTACTATTCAAACCAAACTCAGAAACTCCTGTCAGATCACTTTTATTCTTCAACTCTAATAACTGAAGATCGAGTTGTTGTTCCTTTAAAATTCGATCAATCAAAGTAGAGTGAAGAACTAATGTAGATAACAGATTTACTGTACCTGGAGATACCAAAGTTATTTCGTTCCTTTACAAATCGAGTAACAACGGTTTTTGAATCATCGAATCCAATAAATAAATGGATTAACGGCTTAAAGCATCCGCAACGACTTTAGCTTTTCCAGGATGATAGCTAATGGTGCAATCATAGTCTTTTACCAGTTCCACCCACCTCCGTTGCCTCATATTCAATTCTTTATGGGAAAATAAACAACTCAAACTTTTATGATCTGTAAAAATTTCACATTTCTCGCCGTATAAATAGTGCCTCCAAATCTTTAAGGCGAATACCACAGCCGCCAACTCCAAATCATGTGTGGGATAATTCTTCTTGTATTCTTTTAGCTGCCGAGAAGCATAAGCAATCACTTTCTCACGTTGCATCAACACAGCACCTAACCCATGCTTTGAAGCATCTGTATAAACAACAAAATCCTCAGTATCACAAGGAAGTAATAATACAGGGGCAGATGTTAACTTATCTTTCAAAAGTTTGGAATGCTTGTTGGCATTCTATGGTCCATTCAAATTTGTTAGCCTTTCGTGTCAAGCTTGTGGGGCCCCGGGTCCGATATCTATTGCTAATAATTATAATTGTAACAAACCAAATGATTTAGTAAAATACATAATTTTTAGTTCACAAATCCACATAAACATCGTCAAAATAATTTAATTGTCTCAAATGTTTGAAATATAATTTTCAACATGCCAAAATAAAGTAGTGAACCAAATAAATCCAAACATCATCACATAGCTCCTAAGACCCGAGAATCCCACTCTAACTCGTATCTCCTCGCCTGGAGCTGGACTCTGGCATCCCAAGCCTCGCCTCACCTACCGTCAAGCACATGAAAACAAGAGGTAGCCGACATGCCGGTAAGTATAAACCCAGTATGATACAATCAATAACATATGAGAATTAACATTTCAAATATCTCATATAAAATTCATAAAGATGCAATATAATGCAATGCATGATCAGAAACCGTGGGCTATCAATAAATCTCGAGATCAAATAAATCATCTGGTCATAGGGGGGTACCCAAGGAAAGAGAATCCCCCAGCAACATCCACCAACTCATCCGCTCGGGGTGGTGTGCTGTGTTCTACAATCCTAGGACTATGGTGCGCCTATAGAGAGTGTTCAGGTCATAGCAGCGACCTCCGCATACACTATGCCAACTCAAATATAGCCCCATACGTCCAACAAATCAATATGTCAAGGCGACCTCCGCCATATCAAATCTGAATCAAAAAGTGGCTCAATATGCAATGTAATAATGCAAATCAATATCATCATTTCGATATCATAATCAACTCATCTCAATACAACAATCATCATCAAATCACCAATAGTTCATCGAGCCATATAGTTTTCAATTTAAAATAAAAATGATAATTTTACCTCGTATGTTACTGAACGTAAAATACCTTTCAAATATTACCAAAAGAAGATCGAAATGTGTAGATGAGAAGTCTTGAACCTCTGAAGTCTACTATAACTCAAGAACTCGGATCATTTATCAAAACAGAGCAGTTTCTGTACAAAATTCATAATTAATTCAATACGGCTTCAAATCAAGATCCGCAAATTGGATATGCAAGAAAACTCAAATCCCAACAATTCTTCTTAATATTTTGTCAAATAAAGTCATTTACTCAGTCGTTCATAATCTGAAACTTACCACATAATTTTCGAAATTCTGCATCAGTACAAATCTGGCACCGTTTAGTGTTTGGAGCATAACTCTCTCAATACGCAATGGAATCAAGCCCAATTTATATCATTTCGAAGACAAGACAATGTTCTATAACTTTTATTTGAACACCAAATTCAGAATCCCAACCGATTAACAACAGAATTCGAATAAACAGAAGCCATTGACACAAACTCGGGATTCTAGACCAGGTTTAGTAAATATAGCATATCTCTTTCAATTCTTCATGGAACTGAGTGATTCGTGAACCAAATCGAAACTAACTCGATTGTCTACAAGTTTGATAAAGACCATAACTCCAAAATCAAAACACAACTTTCCCATATACTCAAAATACTGAGGGTATAAAAACCGTTCTTTGCACATAAACAAGAAACCTTGCTCATATCAATTTTAAATTCAAACCAACTCAAATACAACATCTTCAACATCTTAATATCTCAAATATCAACTCAAATATCAATTCTAAACTTCAACTCATTTCCAAACTTGAATAAAAATGGGAAATACTTACATCATCTTGAAGATCTTGAAGAGATGATCACAAATCTATCCTTATATCAAAATTTCCTTGAGCAAATCTCCCTTAGATTGAAGAAGAAATGTAGAAATGGAGAGGAGATGAAGGTTTTGGTGGAGGAAAAGGAGGAGAAATGATTGGAAAGGAGGTGAAAGTTGACTTAAATATTCATTTTTTTTCGTCTGTATTGCCGCATCGCTACTTTTCAACGCCTCAGCGCCAAATTGAGCAAAACTAGCGCCTAGGCGCTACTATTCTAGCGCCGCAGCGCTTGAACTGTACCCATGAACAGTACCGTGAACAGTACCCGTGAATAGTAATTTTTTTAAAAAAAAATTTCGGGCATTACAAAGCTCGTCAATGGCAATGCTATTTTCGAGAAATCTGCTATGAATCGTCTGTAATACCCTGCCAAACCAAGAAAAATCCGTACCTCTGAAACTATCTTTGGAATGGACCATTGTTTAATAAATTCAATTTTGGATGGATGCTATTCCTTCTTTTGACACGATATGGCCCAAAAATGCCACTTGCTCTAACCAGAACTCACATTTTTTTAATTTCGCATATAATTGCTTCTCCCTCAATGTCTGTAACACGATCTTCAAATGATCACTGTGAAGTTCTCGCGTCTTAGAATAAATCAAAATGTCATCAATAAATACAATCACAAAAGTATCCAAATACGGCTTAAAGACACGATTCATCAAATCCATAAACACTGAAGGAGCATTGGTTAATCCAAACGACATCACCAAAAATTCATAATGGCCATACCTCGTTCTAAAAGCAGTCTTGGGTATGTCCTCAGTTTTTACCTTCAATTGATGATATCCGGATCGAAGATCGATTTTCGAAAATATAGTGGACCCCTGCAATTGATCAAAAAGATCGTCGATAAGAGGTAAAGGATATTTATTTTTAATAGTTACCTTATTGAGTTCTCGATAATCAATGCATAATCTCAACGACCCATCATTCTATTTCACGAACTAAATTGGAGCTCTCCATGGCAAGGAACTAGGACAGATAAAACCTTTATCTAATAACTCCTGTAATTGATTCTTCAATTCCTTCATCTGAGTTGGATCCATTCTATACGGAGATTTAGAAATTTGAGCTGTACCTGGACTCAATTCAATAACAAACTCTACCTCTCGATCAGGAGGTAAGCTAGGCACATCATCAGCAAATATATCAGGATATTCCTGAACCACTTCAATATTCTGTAATTGCACATTACTGTCCCTATTCACATCCGATAATAAGGCCAGAAAACTAGTACATCCCTCATTCAACAACTTAATAGCTTGCAAGCAAGAAATAATGGGAGTACTTATCGATGATCCTAAACCAACAATTTCATTATTCTCATGGTCATCAATTAAAAATTTCACGGTCTTTTCCATGCAATCAATTACTGCAGGATAAGTAGATAACCAATCAATCGCCAATATAACATCAAAAGCAACCATCGGAATCACAATAAAGTCAGCATACAACAATCTCGAACCTATCTGTACTGAACATGCCTTAAGGATACTAGTAGGACAAATTTCATCACCAAAGGGCAACATAATATTGAAATGTAAAGGCATGACAGTAGGCTCGCGAGATAAAGAGTGCATAAGTACTTCAGACATAAAAGAATGAGTTGCTCCAGTATCAATCAACGTAAGTGCTTCTGTTGCGACTTTGATTGTTGCACTCCCAAGAGCAGGTTGTCAAGAAGTAGTATAATTCGGTGAGTCCGAATATCGTATCTACAGGGAAGCTAAGGTAATTACAAGTCCACTACAATGTCTTTTTGTTTTTGTTTTTGTTTTTGTTAGTTTTTCTTTTAATGGTTTGAATCTTTAATTGGCAATTTTTAATTGTTCAAATTTTAATTTAAGTAGTTGAGATTAAAGGATCCACTCTTGGTATTTTAATAAAGTTAACATTAATGAACATTATTGAAATTTACTTAATAAAATGGTTCCAATATATATTAAATAATCATATTTTTATTATGTTATATATTATTATCTTATAAGTATATAATATATACCAAAACTTGTAAATGTTGTCAAGTATTTATTGTGCTATATATATATTTGTAAACACTAAATCAAGGTTCCCACTTTAAATGGTTGATAAAACCAAACAAACATTTAAATGGTACCAAGAAATTAATATTATGATATTAATAAATAATAAATCAAGGCATCCACTTTAAATGGTTGGTAAAACCAAACAAACATTTAAATGGTACCAAGAAATTAATATTATGATATAATCATATAATAAATCAAGACATCCACTTTAAATGGTTGGTAATACCAAACTAACATTTAAATGGTTCCAAGAATTTAGTGTAACATATAGCAACAATAAATCAAAACTCTCGCTTATAAGTAGGGTATAATAATACTTAAAGAAATAAATATAACATAAACAATAAATAATGATTAAATAATATAAAACATAGATTCTTACCTTTTAATAACCTTATTATCATGCCAAGAGTTTCACCTTTTTATCTCAACTTTGGGAAGTTAGCTACTCATTATTCAAAGTGTAAAACTTTGAATATGAATTTAACATGCTAATTATATTTAAATGAAGAAATAAAGGGAAAACAAAGAGAGAAATATTATGAACTCAAAGGTTTGTTCATAAAATGAGGGATATATCAATACATTACAATGCACCCCTATTTATAGCCAAATTTGGGGAGACAACCACAAATAAAATATTATTTTTTACACATAAGTCTTCATTGGTGTTCAAAGAAATTAATATTTTAATACACATCACTTTTAAAAATCTTCTCATCTAAATTTTCTTCTCCACATAAAAACAAACATGTAGATATCTGAGTTGTTTGAATTGTAGTATTTTTTTTAACCATTTGACCAAGTAATTTGAGAGATATGGTCAAAATACTAGAGCATGGTAATACTGCCACTTCTTTGGTAACTTTAATTGTTGCTTAATTTGATCCCATTTGTGAGAAGATTTTTATCTCATGCTTGCACCAATATTGTAGATATTGATATCAACTTTCTACAGGTTCAAGAATCAACTTAATCTCATTTGCAACGCCAAGTTTATTTTTGTTTTATCGAACCTGTAAAAAATAGTAAAAACTTATAATTACACAACAACTTATATTTTATACAATTTATTATAAAACATTTAATATTTAAACATTTAATAAAACAAAAACTATATATTTATATTATAAAACATTTAATTAATATACAATTTTTTATCTTTAACAAGCTTCCTTGCCAGATATTAGAATATTACTTGATATGACTGAAGAATCAGGATTAGTGCTACTACTTAAATAATAATTCACCCAAGTGTAGGTTGTCTGCAAGTAATATATTTCTTAAGTACGAGATCGATCCTCAGAGAGGTTATTTTGAGTTTAAATTTATTAATTTATAAATTATCAAATGCAAGAATGAAGTTTACAAATTATAAATTTTGTCAAGGCTTGAGGATTTATTCTTGGTTTATGTAATATTGTTTAACTAAAAGTAAACAAAAGAAACCACCATAAATAATGGTTCCAAGAAAATTAAACACACACATAATATAATATAGTTCCCACTATAGAAAATACCGAATTAACCGATATTTTATATATGGTACCTATTATTATAATTATAACTATATAAATAAATAATTGCATAAAGTAAATGTTAAATTAAATCATTATATTTCATTTAGAACAACCGGCAGAGCCACGCTATTGCCTAAATGAAATATATTGATTTAATAAGTTAGTTGCGGTAAAGTAAAAGTTAGATGCGGTAAAGTAAATGTTAGTTTCGGAAAAGTAAAAGTTAGTTGCGAGAAAGTAAAAGTTAGATGCGAAAAATAAAAGTTAGTTGCGATAAAGTAAATGTTAGATTGTTAGATGTTAGTATTAAATCATAATATTTCATTTAGAACAACCGGCAGAGCCACGCTATCGTCTAAATAAAATATTATGATATTATTATATATATATATATTTAAAATAATAAGTGATGAAATATTTATTGTATCAAAATTAAACAACAAATCAAGATAACCACTTTAATGGTATCAAGCATTTGATATAAATTGATAACAACAAATAATTCATTTTTATACCTACAATAGAAATAAGTTAGCAAAATGAAAAAAAATAAAGAAAGAATATACAAAATATAAACAATCTTACTTCACCAAGAATGCATCCTCTTCACCTTGACATAATAGATTTAGCTTGCCATAAGCTTGTTTTTGATCAACACTAAAATATCACTCATAGTTGAGAACATGAAAGAAAATATATTGGAACTTAGAACTTTGATACACACTCACACTATATTTTACAATGAGATAGAATGATTCTCAAGCTAGCACAAGGCCTCTATTTATAGGCCAAATGAGAGAAATGGTCAAAATTTTTATTAATGCCATGTAGTTGCAATAGTATTCTTTGTCTCCTCCAAGTTCAATTCCATGTCCCTTCTTTCAATGCTTTGTTCCACGACTTTAATCACCTAATTTGACTCTGCTCAAAACGGCAAACATGTGGGGAATTGTCTGTAGATGAATTTGGCTACTTGGTTCACCTCATTTTGTTAAATATTGAAATAGTTATGATTTTTTTAATATATGCTGGTCATAGTAAAAGTAAATTTGTCCTCCTTTTTATATTTGCACAATTTGATCATCTTAATGAACTTTTTAGGCAATCATGTCTTCTGCAAAGTTGTAGATAATTTCTCAAGGATTACAAACATATTTGAGTCACCTCCATTTAAATTTTCTAGCTTGAGTTATCATTATTTTACCAACACGTAGAAAACCTTGAAAATAAAACATATTTAGTAAGACAATTAAATATAAACAAACAATACTAAAAAAACATAATTTTATAATTTTAATGAAACTTAAATTTTAAAATACAGGTTTTAACATATAATAAATTATTAATTTAAGTTTCATCACACCCCCACACTATCTTATTACTAGTCCCTTAGTAATAAAATTTATCGGAAAATCACAACCTAGATTCTTTATTCCTTTTATATATTCAAATACAAACATATTCATTAAAAACAAAATCATATACCGATTTATATATATATATATTCGTTTAATATAATAATATATAATTAGATGTGTTTTTATTATTATTCTTATTTTCACATAATATATAAAGTAACAATATATATATATAATTTTTTTAAAATTTCTAATTTTTTATAATAATATAGTCAAAAAGATAATTCACACCACCCACCATAACATGTATAATATCAAGAATATTATTGTAAAAGACTCAACTCCATATATTCTTTCAGGTCAAAATGTTTAAGGAATAGCTAGTTTTCACTCATGGAATTGGAATGAATATTAACTTTCATTGAAAAACGCAAAGTATTAAAGCAGACAATTAATTAAACTAATATTGAAAACAAAATAAGAAAATTTACAAAGAATAAAATCCCCTTTTTTTCTTTTTTTTTTTCTTTTTTTATTGTTTTTTTAAATAACGTGACTGCAAAATTTTACAATAACATAAAATTTTTTATCCAAACATTCTACCATAAATAAATATATATATATATATATATATATATATATATACACACATAAACATTTATATAACGGATACATCCGACTACCTTTGAAACTTATCTAGCACAAACAAATCTTTTTGTTTGTTTGTTTGTTTTTTGTTTTTTTGTTTTTTTTTTAACACAATATTGATATTTTTAGAACACATTGATAGTACATCAATCAAATCTAAAAAAAATTACAATGAATAAAGTATTTTGCAGTCCGTTATATATTTACTTCTTTTTTTTTTCTTTTTTCAATAAATATTTTTTTTTTGGGGAGTTATATTCTTGTAATTAACCATTTTTTAATAATCAATAAAAGTTTATTAATTGTTTTCTCATTTCTCACCACTCACTCACAAAAGATGTGTGAGTATATATTATACTTTTACAAAAAAATTCTTTCAATTATACATGTTAACAACCATACAAACCATATCTTTTAACTATATTCTCATAAAAATTTTAGAAATTATTTTATTTGAAAACACATACAATTATATATATATATATATATATGAACACATCTATTATATATTTTATATTAATTGATCAAAAAATATATATAAATTGGTACATATGAAAAACTAATTTTTCTTTTAGTCTGTATTTTGAATATAATGAATATTAAAATTTAGTGTATTGTGATTTTCCAATAATTATTAACTAATGCGTCTCAGGTGCATTTTACTGACACCTTACTCGACATTGAACTAAAAATTATTATTATTATTACTATATATATATAAGTATATATTTTAATTTTTATATAAAAAAAACTAAGAGGAGAAGAAGAAGAAATTATTCATACCTTAAAGAAAAACATTAAAACATATCGTTGAATCACAAGTTTAGCATCACATGAATTTTCTTTTCTTACTTTTGGATGTTGGCCAATTAAGTTGAGATAAGGATGGATCTGGTTCATGACTAAATCCTTGCAGTAAATCAATAAGTTCACCTTCACTTGTAGCAGAAACTAACATCCTTCGCGAAGCTAATGAAATAAATCTCTGTTCCACAACATCATCAAGAAACGATAACAGTTTATCATAATAATTGTTAACATTTAACAAACCAATTGGCTTATTGTGGATATTTAATTGTGCCCCAAAAACAGTATGAAATATTTCTTCCAAAGTACCGAAACCTTCTGGCAAAGCAATGAAAGCATCTGAATGTTCAATCATTTGAGTAATTCGTTCATACATGTTGTCCACTTTCATTTCTTCTCCTATTGTTGGTCCTGTAAGATTGGCTAAGTCAATCGGAATAATGCCTAAAACTTCACTTCCACCTGCATGCGCAGCTTTTGCAACTTTTCACATGAGGCCAACTTCACCACCACCATATACCAAATGAATCTTTTTTTTAGCAAGTGTTATTCCAAGATTTTCTGCTACTTCTTCATAAATTGAATCTTTTCCTGCACTAGATCCACAAAATACACAAATATTTTTGATTTTACTTATCGTGGACGTTGACATGTTGAGAAATATATTTTTTGTAATTGTTAGATCACAGCATATGAATTTATAAGCATAACATGCCAAAAGTCAATATTTGAACAGGAAATTATTATTATTAAAAGAAAATAAAAATGACAAAATTAAAACAAATATAAACAGCGTAGTTGTGATTGTGACTCACATCTTCCTCTGATTTTACGTTCAGTAACGGCTTCAGCGCCTTCTATGAGTCGAGGATATGCTTCCCATCCAATTTTCTTATAAATTGGCAAACATGGTCTTTTAACGTCAGATTCCCAAGACGAAATTGTGTATATATATTTACTTATCTAAATAGATATGCGTTACTACAGTAGGATATTTGTAAGGCTGATTCCACCGTCCATATTGATATTCCTCCTGTTGAAATTGCTACCATAGTTTAAGAAGTTCATTTTGCACGTACCCACTAGAATGCGTATCAAGAACCTCTATAAAATTATCCAAAGGCTCTTTACTCAGACCATTCTTAATGAATAAAATTTTATCTTCTCTATTCATTGATGTCATTCCAACATTTTTGCATTTTCCCTTACAAGTCCACCTTGCACATTTATGACATCCACCTATACGTTTAGCTCTTCGCTTTTTTGGCATATGTGCTTTTACCAAATCCTGGCATATGTCTTATTATTAATTCACTTGCTTCCCCAACCAATCGGACTTTTGCTTCAATTATCAAACGGATATCATTCGGTATGCCATATGACATCATCAACCTTAGCCGCTCACATCTAGCTTTATAAATTTTTTTTCAACGCATTATCAGGTAAACAAGCAAAATATTTACGAAGATTCATAATACACGCATCCATATTATTATTATTATATATATTTCAATTATTTGGGAAAACTGAAGAAACCGACTTAAACAGTCACGGAGTACCGTTATCCGCCACTTAACCGGGAAATGAACTAGAATCTGCAAAACAAAATGAAAATATCAAACAACTATTGTGGATCATATAAAGGCATAAACTCATTATTAAGAATTTCATTTTCTATAAAAGGCTTAAGTCTTTGCCCATGAACTTTAAACACGTCATTATTTTTAAGATTTTCAATATCAACAGCACCATGAGGATAAACAAATTTGACTATAAATGGTCCTGACCACCTCGATCTTAGTTTACCTAAAATAAATGCAAACGAGAATTATAAAGCAAAACTTTTTGTCCAATTTCAAATGACTTTCTCATAATATTTTTATCATGAAAGGCTTTAGTTTTATCTTTATAAATCTTTGAATTTTCATATGCATCATTTCTTAATTCTTCAAGTTCATTTATTTGCAATTTTTTTAATTTAGATGCATCATCTAAATTAATATTAAATGCTTTAATTGCCCAATAAGCTTTATGTTCAAGTTCAACCGGTAAATGCCAATGCTTACCAAAAACTAACCTATATGGTGACATCCTAATGATGTTTAAAATGCAATTCTATATGCCCATAATGCATCAGTTAATCTTAAAGACCAATCTTTTCGATTTGGATTAACTGTTTTTTCTAAAATTTGTTTTGTTTCTCTATTTGCAACTTCAACTTGACCATTACTTTGAGGATGATATGGGGTAGAAACTTTATGTGTGGGGGTAGAAACTTTATGTGTAATGCCATATTTTCTTAACAAAGAAGAAAATGATTTATTTATAAAATGACTTCCCCCATCACTAATTATTGCTCTAGGTATTCCAAATCGGCTAAAAATATTTTCTTTTAAAAATTTATAACAACTTTATGATCATTAGTTCTACATGCAATTGCTTCAATCCATTTTGAAACATAATCAACATCGACTAAAATGTAAGTATATCCAAAAGATAATAGAAATGGACCCATAAAATCTATCCCCCAACTATCAAATATTTCAATAATTATGATTGGATTTAAAGACATCATGTTTCGTTTTGAAATTGATCCCATCTTCTGATAGTTTTCACAAGATTTGCAAAATAAATGTGTATCTTTGAATAAAGACGGCCAATAAAATCCACATTGTAAGATTTTTGTAGCTGTTTTATTGGATGAAAAATGACATCCACATGCTTCAGAATGACAAAATTTAATAACATTACTTACTTCATTGTCGGGTATGCATCGTCGAAAAATTTGGTCAGGACAATACTTCAATAAGTAAGGATCATCCCAATAAAATTTTTTAACTTCTATCAAGAATTTATTCTTATCCTGTGAATTCCAATGAGAATGCATTTTATTTGTCACAAGAAAATTTATAATGTTAGCAAACCAGGGCGTAATAGTAGCATAAAACAACTGATCATCTAGGAAATTTTCATTTATTGGTATTTCATTATGAGATGATTCAGTCATTATTCTAGATAAATGATCGGCTACAACATTTTCTTTTTTTTTATCTTTAATTATAATATCAAATTCTTGTAACAATAAAATCCACCGTATTAATCTTGGCTTAGCATCTTGTTTATTTGATGAATATTTTATGACAGAATGATCGGTGTAAACAATAGTAGTAGAACCAATTAAATAAGATCGAAACTTATCTAATGCAAATACTACTGAAAGTAATTCTTTTTCAGTAGTTGAATAATTTATTTGGGCACTATTTAAAGTTCTACTAGCATAATAGATTGCATAAGGTTTTCCTTCTTTTCTTTGTCCTAACACAGCTCCTATAGCATAATCACTTGCATCACACATTAATTCAAATGGTAAAGACCAATCTGGAGGTTGTAAAATAGGTGATGTAACTAAAAGATTAATAATTTTTTTAAAAGCATTTTCACATTTCTGAGTCCATTCAAATTGTGTATCTTTTGTTAAAAGATTTTAAATTGGTTTAGATATTATGCTGAAATTTTTTATAAACCTTCTATAAAATCCTGCATGACCCAAGAATGATCGAACTTCTTTGACCGTTTTTGGTGATGTTAAATTAGCAATAACATCAACTTTGGCTTTATCAACTTCAATTCTTTTTTCAGATATCACATGTCCTAAAACAATCCCAGATTTAACCATATAATGACATTTTTCCCAATTTAAAACAAGATTTTTTACTTCACATCTTTTTAATACTTCTTCTAGATTTTTAAGACAATTTTCAAATGAGTTTCCAAAAACATAGGGATGTAAATGAACCAAATGGTTTGTGAGCTATTCGAAGCCCGGCTCGATAAAAATCTCGTTTGAGTTTGTTTGTTAATCATATCAAACCAAGCCCAAGCTCGATTTTGAGCTCGAAAATTTAATCAAACCAAGCTCAAGCCTAAGGATATTCGGCTTCGTGAGCTCGCAAACATGTTTGATAATAGGCTCGCGAGCTCGAGCTCGAGCTCGGCTCGTTTAGGTGGCTCGTACTCGAGCTCGAGCTCGGCTCGTTTAGGTGGCTCGCAAACATGATTTTGGAATGTTCAATAATATACTTATTTATGTTTTTTTTTGCTCTTATTTGTGTCGTTTTGGTTATTTATGAATGAATTTACATTTTTATGTCTGATTTAAAATTAGTTTATAGATATATTTAATTTTTAACAAGTTCGATTCAAACTCAAACTCGAGCTCAATTCTATGCTTATCGAGCTCGAAAACGAGACGAGCTCCAGTCAGGCTTGTTAAACATGTTAAATGAGCTATTAATGAATCAAACTCGAGCCTGGCTTGATTAACATGCTAAACGAGCTTTTAACGAGCCGAGCTCGAGTCTGGCTTGATTAACATGCTAAACGAGCTTTTAACGAGCCAAGCTCGAGCATTTAACGAGCTCAGTAATTTCAATACAAACCAAGCTCGATCCTGATAATAGAAGCTTTAATCGAGCTCGAGCCTCAAACAGTTTTAAACAAACCAAGCTCAAGCCTGATACTGTTTGGTTTGGTTTGGATCGTTTACATCCCTACAAAAACAGTTATATCATCCATAAAAACTTCTACATATTCTTCAATCATATCACTGAAAATACTTAACATGCATCTTTGAAAAGTAGCCGGAGCATTACATAAACCAAATGGCATTCTTTTAAATGCAAAAGTTCCAAAAGGACAAGTAAAAGTAGTTTTTTCTTGATCTTCTAATGATATAGGTATTTAATAATACCCCGAATACCCATCAAGAAAACAGTAATAAGAATTTCCTGCTACTTTTTCTAGAATTTGATCTAAAAATAGTAGTGGGAAATGATCTTTTCTAGTTGCATCATTTAATTTTCTATAATCAATACACATACGCCAACTACATGGAATCCTAGCTTGTAATAACTCTCCCTTTTCATTTTTTATAACAGTGATGCCTGACTTTTTAGGTACTACTTGTGTTGGACTTACCCATTTACTATCTGAAATTGGATAGATAATTCCAGCGTCTAATAGTTTTAATACTTCATTCTTAACAACTTCCTTCATATGTGGATTTAACCTTTTTTGTGGTTGTTGATATGTTTTAGCATTTTCTTCCAAGTGAATTTTATGTGTACAAATTAAAGGAATTCATACCATTTATATCTTTCAAAGTCCATCCAATTGCATTTTTATATTTTTTAAGTAATTTAATCAAATCTTCTTCTTGATTTGGCAAAAGAGTGGAAGAAATTACAATAGAAATGTTTTATTTTCACCAAGAAATACATATTTCAATTCTAATGGTAAAACTTTTAATTCAAGTTTTGTATTATCATCTTTTTTAAAATTATTTTTAGACTCAAAACTTTCTATTGAAAAAACTTCAGATTGTTGATTTAAGTTTTCTTCTTGTATATTTTCTTCCACAATTGTTTCAATTTCATTATCATATTCATTTTCATTAATACTTGGTTGTTTACATAAATTGAACACGTTAAGTTCTAGAGTCATATTTTCAAAAGACAATTTCATTATTCCATTTCGACAATTAATTAAAGCATTTGAAGTTGCTAGAAATGGTCGTCCCAATATTACTGGAATTTCATTATGCACTTCTATTGGTTGTGTATCCAAAACAATAAAATCTACAGGATATATGAATTTATCAACTTGAACCAACACATCTTCTACAATACCTCTAGGTATTTTGATTGACCTATCCGCCAGTAAGAGAGTAACAGAAGTGGGTTTTAATTCTCCTAAATTAAGTTTTTCATAAACTGAATAAGGAAGTAAATTCACACTTGCTCCCAAATCCAACAAAGTTTTTTTAATTTTATTTTCTCCAATAATACATGAAATTGATGGACAACAAGGATCTTTATATTTTAAACTAGAATTATTTTGAAGAATAGAACTTACTTGTTCAGCCAAGAATGCTTTTTTCTTCACATGCAATTTTCTCTTTACAGTACATAAGTCTTTTAAAAATTTTGCATAAGAAGGTACTTGTTTAATAGCATCTAATAATGAAATATTTATCTTCACTTGTTTAAAAACTACATAGATATCAGAATCACTTTTTTGTTTTTTATTATTTGTTAATGCATGAGGAAATGGTGGAGGTTTATTTGACTTATTTACTATTTTAGATGATTTATCATTCACCATATTATTCTTAAAATTTAAGGTATCATCATTCTCAAAAGTATCAGGATTATCATCCTTACTCTTTGATTTTAAATGATCCTTGTTTTCATTACTATATGGATCATTAACTATTTTACCACTTCTAAGGGTAATAACAGATTTTATTTGATCAATTTTTTCATTTTTTAATTCTTGATTTTGATTTTTAGGATTAGGTTGAGGTTGAGATGAAAATTTTCCTTTTTCATGAATATTAAGTGCAGATGCAAATTTTGCAAGAGTTTCTTTCAATCACTCATAGATTGACAGTTTTGAATATTGATAGACTCTTGCTTTTGGATAAATGCATGAATTACATCTTCAAAGTTTTTTCTTGGAGGTGTAACATAAGGAATATAACCTTGATGATTTTGGTTATTTTGAAAATATTGTTGTGACGGTTGTGCATTATTATCATTCCTCCAACTAAAATTAGGATGATTTTTCCATCCAGGATTATATGATGGTGAAAAAGGATCTAGTATTGGTTTTTTATAATTGTTAACATAATTTGCTTGTTCATGGAGACATTCTTTAAATGAAGGTAATGTTGGACAATCTTTTGTAGCATGATCATGTGTATCACATATATGACAAACAATTTCTTGAATACTTTTTAATTGACCACTCTTTTTCATTTCTAATGACTCAATTTTTCTTGCTAAAGATGCAAGTTTAGCTTGAATATCTATATCATCTTTAAGATTATAGATACCACCCCCATTTGTTGAATTATTGTTTTTAGTTGTTGGTGGTTCTATTATGCCTATATTATCTCAATTTTGAGCATTTTCTGCTAATGAATCCAAATATTTCATAGCTTCATTTGGGTTTTTATCTTCAAAAGTTCCATTACACATGAATTCTATCATTTGCCTATCTTTAGGTATTAGACCTTCATAAAAGTGAGAAACTATTCTCCATGTTTCAAAACCATGATGTGGGCATGTATTAAGTAATTCTTTATATCTATCCCAATTGATAAAACGTTTCTCCTTGTTTTTGAGAAAAGTTGTAATTTGTCTTTTAAAAGAGTTTGTTCTATGGGAAGGGAAAAACTTTTTGAGAAATTGTTGTTGCATTTCTTCTCATGATCTTATTGAACTTGATCTTAAATTTTGTAGCCATGTTTTAGCTTTATCTTTTAAAGAAAAAGGAAAAAGCTTTAATCGAACTATATCCATGCTACAATTTTGATCATTATAAGTGTTACAAACTCCCTCAAATTCTCTTAGATGCAAATATGGATTTTCAGAATCTAAGCCATAAAAATTTGGTAAAAGTTGAATAATTTGAGGTTTGAAGTTGAAATTAGATGCATCAGGAGGAAAAACTAAACAAGATGGGGCACTAGTTCTAATAGGGCTTATATGGTGCCTAAGTGTTCTTAATTGATCATGTTCTTGATTATTATTATTATTATTATCATTATCTTGATTATTTGAATTATCATCCATATTTAAATAATTTTCAGATACTAGAATAAGTCTACCACTTTTTTTTCGACTCCAAAGACTCATACAAAAAAAAAAAAACAACACAATACTTATAAATAAAACATAATTAAAAAATATAAACTTAATTTATACCTCCCCGGCAACGGCGCCAAAAACTTGCTACTACTTAAATAATAATTCACCCAAGTGTAGGTTGTCTGCAAGTAATATATTTCGTAAGTACGAGATCGATCCTCAGAGAGGTTATTTTGAGTTTAAATTTATTAATTTATAGATTACCAAATGCAAGAATGAAGTTTACAAATTATAAATTTTGTCAAGGCTTGAGGATTTATTCTTGGTTTATGTAATATTGTTTAACTAAAAGTAAAACAAAAGAAACCACCATAAATAATTGTCCCAAGAAAATTAAACACACACATAATATATTATAGTTCCCACTATAGAAAATACCGAATTAACCGATATTTTATATATGGTACCTATGATTATAATTATAACTATATAAATAAATAATTGCATAAAGTAAATGTTAAATTAAATCATTATATTTCATTTAGAACAACCGACAGAGTCACGCTATTGCCTAAATGAAATATATTGAATTAATAAGTTAGTTGCAGTAAAGTAAAAGTTAGTTGCGATAAAGTAAATGTTAGTTGCGGAAAAGTAAAGTTAGTTGCGAGAAAGTAAAAGTTAGATGCGAAAAATAAAAGTTAGTTGCGATAAAGTAAATGTTAGATTGTTAGATGTTAGTATTAAATCATAATATTTCATTTAGAACAACCGGCAGAGCCACGCTATCGTCTAAATGAAATATTATGATATTATTATATAAATATATATATATATATATATATATATCTATATATTATGATTTAATACTAACATCTAACAATCTAACATATATATATCTATATATTATGATTTAATACTAACATCTAACAATCTAACATATATTATATAAATATATATATATATATATATATATATATCTATATATATATAATAATAAGTGATGAAATATTTATTGTATCAAAATTAAACAACAAATCAAGATAACCACTTTAATGGTATCAAGCATTTGATATAAATTGATAACAACAAATAATTCATTTTTATACCTACAATAAAAATAAGTTAGCTAAATGAAAAAAAATAAAGAAAGAATATACAAAATATAAACAATCTTACTTCACCAAGAATGCATCCTCTTCACCTTGACATAATAAATTTAGCTTGCCATAAGCTTACTTTTGATCAACACTAAAATATCACTCATAGCTGAGAACATGAAAGAAAATATATTGGAACTTAGAACTTTGATACACACTCACACTATATTTTACAATGAGATAGACTGATTCTCAAGCTAGCACAAGGCCTCTATTTATAGGCCAAATGAGAGAAAGGGTCAAAATTTTTATTAATGCCATGTAGTTGCAATAGTATTCTTTGCCTCCTCCAAGTTCAATTCCATGTCCCTTTTTTCAATGCTTTGTTCCACGACTTTAGTCACCGAATTTGACTCTGCTCAAAACGGCAAACATGTGGGGAATTGTCTGTAGATGAATTTGGCCACTTGGTTCACCTCATTTGGTTAAATATTGAAATAGTTATGATTTTTTTACTATATGCTGGTCATAGTAAAAGTAAATTTGTCCTCCTTTTGATATTTGCACAATTTGATCATCTTAATGAACTTTTTAGGCAATCATGTCTTCTGCAAAGTTGTAGATGATTTCTCAAGGATTCAAGACATGTTTGAGTCACCTTTATTTGGATTTTCTAGCTTGAGTTATCATTATTTTACCAACACGTAGAAAACCTGAAAATAAAACATATTTAGTAAGACAATTAAATATAAACAAACAATACTAAAATAACATAATTTTATAATTTTAATGAAACTTAAATTTTAAAATACATGTTTTAACATATAATAAATTATTAATTTTAAGTTTCATCAATTAGCACCCTCTTTTGTTATTGTGAAAATACTGCCTTGAACCTTTCCTTTGTCAGAGGAAAGAGGACACTTTTGTGCTGTATGCCCCATTTCCTTGCATCTATAACATCGATCACTCCCAACTAAACACTCACCTTTGTGTGGCTTGCCACACTTAGGACATAACGGTCGCTCCGTATCTAAAGAAGGTAAGGAAGGTTTATTGTGTTGCTCCATCTTGCCTTTTCCCTTATAGCCACCTCGAACATTAGTACTTGTCCCTTGCCATCTAGCTTGAAAAGCTTGCCTTCTCATTTGCTGCTCCTTCTCAATCTCTTGTTCGTCATGCTCGATAAGTAAGGCTCGCTCAACGATGTCTTGATAGGTGATCACTTTTGCCATGTGAACATCACTTCTAATTTCCGGTTTCAATCCACTGAAGGAAATGTTCTCCTTTGTCTTTATCATTTTCAGCAATAAATGGAACAAAAACACAGCCTTCTTCAAATTTCAAAGTATACTCTGCGACAGACATAGCATCTTGCTTCAACTCAAGAAATTCCTTCACCTTCTTAACTTTAAATTCTCTTGAAAAGTATTTGGCATAGAATAACTCTTTGAACTCCTCCCACTTTAACTCACGAACATTATCAGTCACTTTAGTAGCTTCCCACCAGATGCAAGCAGCTTTCACTAGCATAAACACAGTACAGCTCACTCTATCTCGATCAGTGAACTTCAGGTATTCAAATATAGCCTCCAATGATTTGACCCATTCAAGAGCTACGATTGGATTAGCACCACCGATAAATTCAGGAGTGTTCATCCGCCTGAATACTTCATACGAACCACCTTCGGTGTTTTCCACTCTACCCTATCCTCTTTCTTGACCACGACCCTGAATTGGATGGTAGATGCTCAGTAGCTGTTGAATCTGATCACTATGTACCTTTTCTTGTTCTTTCAATAGCTTACTAAATTCATCTACAACTTTTACAGTCTTATCAGTGGGAGGGGTCCTTTCATCCCCTTCGGTAGTTTTTCATTTAGGAGGCATTTCCTACACATAAGCTCACTTTAACATAAATAAGAAGAAAGAATACATCAATGGCAATGAAATAGAATCAACTCTTAATGTTAAAATCAATAGATGCAGGATCGAAAACATACCGGATTGTCTTAGGTAGAAGAAGTCATATATGGTCCAAGAAAACTGTGCTCTGATACCAATTGAAACAAACCACATTCCCATAGCATTTTAAGTAAAGAAAGAAATAGCATATGCAGAAGCATCACATTAAAAAGGGAAGAAACTTGATACCAAGTGATAGTAAATACCATCTCCATAAAATTTCAAACCTTTAACTTAATCATTCACAAAATATCATTCAACACACAGCCAAAAGCCAACACTAAATTTTTCCCGACATTCATTTGCAACATACAAAATTCTTGACACTTCCAATGTTCAATATACTCTAAAATACAAGTGTTATAACAAACATTCAAAGATTCCATTTTCTTTAGTCATATGACTTCTTCAGCCTCGGACAATCCATTTCAGTCTTTCTTGTCACCTGCATCACATGACATTAACTGGAATGAGATATAACTCAGTAAGTAGAAAGCTATCAATAACAAATACATATAAAAAGGCTTGGCTTGAAACATGGCTATAGCAATGGCAATGAAATTGAATAATACTTTCTTCAAATGGACAATAATATCAAAACAATAAAGATAGTATTTCTTAGCATGGATTAAAGAAAGGAAATGACAGTTCTGTGACTTGTGACCTATGGTATTATCTCTTTGATATAAATATCAAAACTGTGATAGATACTTCATAATCATATGATTGGTCAATTATATGCATGAATTACTATCATGAATTACTATCATTCCTTGGCTTAATCAAAGGAAATCTCATTGAGGCAATAAATCAAACACTTGATAGACGCAAATGTTTATTAGCTCCTTGATCAATGAATTCAATAATAATCATTGAACAATGAATATGTAACAATAAATATATCAAGTATATACCAATGAAAGGAGCTACCCATCAATAAACATGGCTCATATACATATATTTATCATGTGAGAACAAGAAGAAGTTTCTACTTACAACCCAACAAGCAATTGGTTGTTAGGGTGATCTTGAATGAATTCCTACAACATCATACATAATAATAACTAACAATCATCACCAATATCTATGAAAATCAATAATCTAACTTAACCCTTTAATATTTCAAACCCTTCTAATTTCCAAGAAATACAAAGTGCTTACCTTTGAAATTTAAGGTAGAAGACACTAGGAATCAACTATGATTCTTGAACTCGAAGTGGAGAATTGTGAAAGAGAAACTTGAGGGAGGAAGGGTTTGCACCGATTAGGGAGAATTGGAAATAAGAATAAGCCCCTAGAATGATATAAATAAGTGCTTCACTTCATAAAAATCGCATTCTAAAACAACATTTTTGGCACGTCTGGCGCCCGCCGCACCACTTCTTTGGCGCTGCGGCGCCAAGGCTTCGGCCCTGGAAGCGCTGCGGCGCTAGGAGATGCCCTGCACGCCCAGCAGCGCTTCTACCTTGCACTGCAGCGCTGCTCCTGCACCACATGAGCATCACCAAGACACCTAAATCCATCACTTTCCAATCCTATGCAATACCAATGAACAAAACATCCATATACATCCTTTAATCATCCATCAAGACATCACATCAACAACTCATCCTTTTCCATAAAAACCTATGCAATATACCATCAACAACAATAAATATACTAAAACCATGTCAATAAACATAACCATATCCCATATTCTCACCCATTAAACCATATAACATGTTCATAACCATAATAAACCATAAATATTATCATGCTAAAAGGTTGGGCTATTAAATCTAATTGTTTAATTAAAACTCCTAATACACTCGATTGCAGGTCGTAAACTCACAATCAGCATAATATTTAATGTTTTTTGTGTCAAGACTACAAATACAATCTTTAATGTGTTTTTGTTAATTTCATTCATCTAAATTTGATGCTCCACTCTCATGTGCATGTGTTAGTGATTGTATGTGAGGAATTTTACATTGTATCTATATATCAAATGTATTGTCACACTTGTGTTTGCTCTCATTTTAGCTAATTTTTTCATGTAGTATGCCCATGATTTGAATCTCATTCCAAAACTTGTATTTGATCTCCAATATGTTGTATTCATGGCCTCCAATAGTGATATATATTTTAGATAAAATAATATGACCGTTCGGAAATGTTTTGTACAGATTCAGATATTGCAACAGTCAAATTCATATTTCTGGCCATTTTGCGAAACTAGTTTGTTGATGGTCTGATATGATATGCCATCAGATCAGCTTGGTTTGACATGGTCCGATCTCTTTGCTCTGACTTGAGCTAACCAAGTCAAGCTGATTAAGTCGAGATGTTCTGTTCTTTTGAATATAACTCTTGATTCATCGATTTTTGGGCAAAGTGATAGACATAGAAGTTGTAGCATTTCTCTTAGCTTTCCATGGAATCAAGAATCGCACAATTTCAAGTTCTTATGATATTCATATTCACAACAGATCAGACGGTTAGTAATCTAGAACATGTTCTTTATTCAATGCAGAATCATCAAATTCATTATGGTTTATCATCTTTTTTTATTTGATTTATACTTTGACTTGTTAAGATGATTTTTATTCATTTTCTTATCTTCATAACTCATACTAAATAGTTCTATTTGAATAACCGAGCTTAGAGATATTACCAATGTACCATAACTGGTCAGACTGAGCTGATTGTTATTTTTGTTTCTGTCAGCTCGATCTTACGACTAATATTTCACCTTGATAATATCTAAACTTACTTAGATTTTGTGAAGCATGACTTGTGGAAATTGAGTTTTCTATTCGGTCATTTTAGTGGTTTGTCATTTTCATCATTGAGCTGTGAGATATCATCAAAACACTGCAGCTTCCCAGATTTTAATCTTTCTTGATTTCAAATTTCACCTTCCCACTTGAGCTAACAACTTCACACTTGAGTAATATGTTAAAAAATCAAATAA
The DNA here is from genome assembly GCF_025594145.1 of Primulina tabacum. Taxonomy (NCBI): domain Eukaryota; kingdom Viridiplantae; phylum Streptophyta; class Magnoliopsida; order Lamiales; family Gesneriaceae; genus Primulina; species Primulina tabacum. The sequence goes on along the minus strand of NW_027459731.1, from coordinate 156,939 downwards.
CAAATTTTGTTATCATCGAAATCATGATTGCTTGTGTTTCTCAACCCAACAGATACATTTCAGTTCTTCGTTTTGTTTGATATTTTTTCAGATTTTTTATTTTATACTTGCTCATATATTTTTGAAATTTTAAAGATCGATAAATTTTATTTTATTTTTAGAAAAACTTTTGGTTGGTAAATATTTGTTTGTTCATTTTTCATACTCAAAGGTAGCCAATCTTCCTAGGAGTTATATTTCATATTCTTTTATTGCCCACTTAATTATTATATGTTAAAAATTATGTCTACATGTTATATAACGTACATAGATATGCCATTTGCTAAAAATATTGTTTGTTTTTAAAGTAGGGGTAAGCAGAAATCAAACCAATCAAAATCGGTTTGATATTTAATCGATCACATTATATAAAATTCACCAAATCAAAAAATTAGTTTGGTTCAAATTTTTCCAGAAAAAAATCCAAGCAAACAAATTTCATAAATATATTATTTTTTATTATACATTTGTATATATTATTTGATTTTGTGTTTGTATTATATCAAATCTAGTTAAACATATGTGTAATATTTATATTTATCTATTTTTATGTGATATTTGTAATGATGTTATCATACTTTACAATGTGAAGTGATTAATATCTATATTCACATTATAGTAACCCGTACGACGCCTATGGAAAGCCCGTGAGGGAAAAGGCCCCTTTGAGGGAGCCCAAGATCGGGATAGCCTTGGGTCGATCGGGACAGTGGGCCGTATGGGCGGTCCACTAGGCCTGTAATGGGTCGTTACAATAGAGGCGAGAGAGTCCATGACCTTTCGGTCTAGGAACAAACACTTGTTAAAGATTAATAATTATTATTGCAATAATTTGAAATAATACATTATCCTAATATGTGTAAGTAAGGAAGAGACGCTGTTGCGTATTTTCACTACCGCAAGTGTACGGTGTCAAGTTTTAGTACTGGTTTGAATACCGATATCGATCCTACGAGGAGTAATTATTTAAAACTGTATATTAATTACCATAATTGACATAGTTCAACTTTATTTAGAGAATTCAAATAGATAGTTCATAATCAATTCCAAACAAATAATGAATCAGAGAATTCTTAGCACGCATTTGAATTTCAATTAGTAGATCAATCTAGAGATATGATTTTGTCTGGTCTCTCCTATGCTAAATTAAAATTGACTAACATATTATTAAATCGCATCATGTTTACTAACCAAGAACTAGCAATTTCCTATTCCCTTTTTCAAGTGATAAATAGAACTGTATTACCTATTACTGATTTTAATATGTTTATTCAAAATCACGTAACACGTAATAAATGCAAACAAGGTTCTCTTATGGATTCGTCAGAGTTATACGTCTTTTGCACGTTATAAACGTCTAACAATGTGATTTCCACTGTCCTAATTTCAATCCCCTCTCTCGAGTGTTAGATCTTAATTATTTGATCAATTGAATTATGGACAATAATTCAAAAGCATTAATGTCAAAAAATCACAAATAAACACGATGAATTAATTCAATGAAAATTCAAAACGTCAATAACATAGGTTCAACAAAGACTACGTCAATCTCTAGAAAATAAAGTTAGTTCATACTAGAATTTAAATCAATACAAAACCTGTTTGTAATCATTAAAAACGTAAAAGTAAATAACCAAATTAGAAACGTGCTGAGGAAAGATGAAAGCGCGTCTCCGTGTCCGGATTCAGCGTCTTTTATCTCCGTTCTTTGCGTTTCGTCTTCCGAACTCTGACTTTTACTCTCTTTTTTTCGAGTGATATGTCGGCTGTCCTTCCCAAAAAATTAAAACCCCTTTTCAAAGTCCATGACTGACCTATTTAATTCTTAACATAGCGCCGCGCGCATATGCTCGACCAAGACTCGCGCATATGCGCAGGTCCTTCTGTGTGTTGGCTATCTCCTTGCGCGCGCCATTGCTCGACGCATATGCGCGGAGTCCTCTATTTCATTGTCTTTGATGGGTGCTTCTCGCGCATATGCGCAACACTGAATGGCGCATATGCGCGAGGTTCTCTGCCTCGGTTGGTGTCCTGCTGTGTCTCTCGCGCATATGCGCGACTCTGATCCGCGCATATGCGCGGGTCTTGCTACCTTCAGTCCTGGACCATTGCTCACAATTTTCTTTTAAGCGCCATTTTCGTTCCTTTTCACGCCCACGTAATAGCCTCGTCTAGATTCCTGCAAGCACACCAAAAATAACAATACCGCATAATTTTGCCCTAGAAAACTAACAATCTATATGCATTATGAGGACAATTTAAGTGCAAAAATTGCACTTATCAAATCCCCTCAAACTTAAACTTTTGCTAGTCCCGAGCAAAATAAAATAAAATAAAACATTAACTAGACTAGACTCAACACATCCTAAAGAAAGTAACTGAACGAACAAGAATTGTGGAATAAAAGATAGCCACTAGCCTCAGAGATTACAGTCTCATCATATTGAATCCAACACATGCTATATTACTCACAGTTCACGTGCGTGTGTGTTTTGCTATTCTCGTTTACCCACTCCATATGCCAAAATAAGTTCATAACTTTTTATTTCATAAAATTCTAGGACTCCTTGACACACATGTAATTAACAAAGTCATTAAGGTACAAATTTACCTTCACAAATCAACATGACTTAGAGGGTATCATTTGGCTAAACATGATGGCAATTAAAAGGATATAATTAACCAAACAAAATCTAATATCATGAGATGTGCACGTGTACACAGTCAGACTCTTTGTTAATCGGCGGCATTTTTCAAGCGTCCATAGGCTTAACTTTGGCAACTCTCTCCACTAGTATATTGGGTACATGTGACTTGGTTAATATGTCTTTTAAGCTTATAACGTTAGTCTACGGCTAATGGCTACAAATGAAGATAGGGAATCAAAGTGAGAGAAACAAACCGATTTATTTTTCAACACCTATCTCCCATTTCTCATGTTTCACCTCCAATTGGATCGTCCGAACATCTTCACCATTGTTTCTTCCTTTTCATATCAACACGTCATACTCCTTTATGCTATATTCAACTTCTTTTTTTTCTTTTTTTTTATATTCTTATACCCGCACAATGGAGAAAAACTTTTGTAGTGATAAAACGATTCGTTTTCTCTCAATTTTCGGTAGGTACTAGTGTATATGATCAAAATTTGGTAGTTGACGTGGGGATTTAGAAATGATACGAATGGGGGCTCTTGTGTGCCTTGGCACACTCCATTCGATTTTCATTAAGCTCAAACATGGGACACTAAGGCATAATATGATGTTATGGTAGGCTTGAAAGGCTCAAACGTTCCAAAAATCGCCTAAATCATCCCTAAGTCACACAATACTCGTATCTCGCCTCGAAGAGTGCCGAACCAAGTTCTAGACTACTTTCAATTTACCAATCAACAAACACAGATAGATCATGTGTAACGACCCGAAAATCAGACTATGTATAAGCCATGCATAATTATTACTATTTAAATTTAAAAATGATTTTTATGTATATATATATATATATTTTATATATATATATATATATATATGAAGGGTCTAATTCATTTTGATATTTGACAAGTCATAACTATTTATTTTAAAAGCAAAAGTTTAGTTTTATTTTTTCAGTTAAATACGCGAGGACGGACCGGAGTTTGAAAATTAGAAATAAGATTAATAATAAGAAAAATATCCCTAAATTTAATCTAAGTCAAGGAATAATTTAATTTAAAGAAAAAGAATGTCCTTGGGATTTAATAAATTAATTAGAGCTAAGTTGGTAAATAAGTTCTTTAGGTTAATATTTAATTAAAGCTTAAATTAAAATATGTAAACAAATAGGGATAAATTAATCTAAGTATAATACATTCAAGAAATTAATCATAGCATTTGAATATTTAAATTTGATGTCATGAATGCCATGCAATATTCTAACTTAAATTTAATGTGTAAATTCACTAAAATATATAATGAGGGTGCTAAACTTTAACCAATTAAAATACAAGATTTAAACAATAAAATACCATACAAATTAGTAATAATAATTTTGAGTCCAACATTTAAAATAATTCAAAGGTTAGTAACACCCCATTTAAAACCACTCCTAATTGCACTTCATGGAGGATTCATGTCCCAACTTTAATTCACTAAGTAGTAGTAAATTCAAATACTATAATCCACATTATTTTCCTCAAACCATTATCTAAGTAAATTAACGTGCGTGCAGTAGGAAATAAGAAACAATTCCAAACCCATTCAAATTTTTGACTTGTAACCCCCACCTTAATGCATTTTATGGCATCTTTAACAACTCTTGTAACCCTCATCTCCCTTACATAACACCCCTACATCCTATATACTCAAAAATATCAGCAACAATAAAATAAATTAGCAGCAAGAATAAGGGAAAGGGATCGGCAGAAAATTGGAATGAAAGTGTATTTCAAATTCCATCCAACTTCATCACTTGTAACTCTCCCCTAAATGCACTTCAAGACACCTTTAACCCCACCATTAACATTCCTCTTCCTTACCTACATACCCTACACACATATGCACGAAATATCAGAAGAAAACATCTGCTGAAAAATCGTGAAAGCAACAGCAAAAACAGTAGCAAAAACAAGAGGAAAGAATTCGACTCCGTTCCGTCGCGTCGTATTGATTTGTTTTCTTCAAAACAATATCCAGGCATGTATATATTACTTCTTTGCTCTTCAATCAAGTTATACTAGCTATTTTAAAACAATATATGATCAAGAATCATGAGACATCACGAAATTGCAGCAAGGTTTACCAAGCAAAATGTGCACAGATTTTTCCTAAACTCTTTTGTTTCCAACTTCATGGGTTTGCTAAGTTTTGTTGATTTCAGGATGTTTCTCGGTTCCAGGCTCACATGGCTGATACTAGGCATGAATTAGAATGTGTTAGGGTGTTTTTGAGGCAATGGTTCAAGTCCATACACGCACAACAAACAATTGACAGCAACATTTCAAGGAGTTACAGCTTTGTGTCAAACATTTTTGTCATTGATTGTCTAAGGGATGTGTTCGAATCCTGGCGATCCTAGGGGCTGTAGCCATGGTTAGAACCCTCCCTTAGCATGTCTAGGATGTGGCTAAGGAGTCCTTTCCAAGTTTGGTTCATGGATCCATCATAATTTCATCAAAACAATACAGCTGCATTATGTTTCTTCAAAATTCTGCATAAAGCACACTTTCGGTTTTGGGTGTTTTGTTTGGATTATGGTTGGCTTATAGCCCATAGCCATGGTTTATACAACACTCCATCATGTCTAGGTCGAGCCATGGTTGATCAAATTGCCATTGGAACGACCCAAGACAGTAAAACAAGTTAATACATCTCAAGACACAGCATGCGGTATTTCTCGGCTAGTATGATGCATTGTCCTAGGTGTTGGCTCGGTTTATGGTTGGCATTTAGCCCTTAACCATGGTCCCAGCCATGCCTTAGGATGTTGGTAAGAGTCCTTGGGCGGTGGTTCAAGCCCATAGTCATAAAATTCAGGATTTTCACTACAAAAGACACAAGCTGATATTGCTGCCTTTTTACAGCAACTTTGCGTCGCGGTTTAGGAGGTGGTTTGAGTTATTGGTTGGCTTTTAGCCCATGGCCTTGGACTGGAGAGTACCTCAGTGAGTTAGAAAGGTCATGTTTTTGGCCGTTTGTGATTTGGTCAAGTTTAGAGGTCGTACGGGAATTTACGGTGAAAGGTGCCAAAATGACTCTCGAAAGAGTGTTTTATGTTTTTGGATTTCTTTCACCTATTTTCGTGGTTTGCAATTCTTATGCATTTTTTTCAGTATGTTTGGGGTATTTTTAATCATGGTTAAACGTCTGTTTAATGTTGGTTCGGGTTGGTACGAAGCCATGATTAAAAATAAAGTTGTTGGTCCTAATCGTCTCGTTTTTGGTTTAGTGGTTAAGTTTTTGTCAAGTTAAAATTATTTGCATGTGTCACATATTAGAATTATGTCGCAGCGAGCCTGGGAGCAATCCAACTCATCCGGTAAAAATAAGGTTATAATTATATTACGTTCATAAAAATATAAAATGTTTATTTTTGAGATATATGCTATATGTCTTGTGGCCACCTTATGCTTATGGGTTTGGAAGTCAGTAGGAACAACCGAGTACCTCTCCGCCCGGTGACTTACGACCGGTTTATGATTATGTATGGGTACGCACATCCAGTCCAAGGGCTGTGATTGATCTCTACCGCCCAGTATACTATGGTTTAGTCTGATAAGGCGCTTACGCTATGTTATGGGCCACTTGCTTAGAAACATTATCTCTACCAGAAAATTATGATATGTTATGACAGAGCTCCATTGATCAAAGCTTTTACGTATGATTTTCAGATATGCACGTAGGTATAATTATTCATGATATGATTTTCATCGTACGCTTTACGAGACTTTAATTTTACGTTGCATGCGATTTTATGATATATATATTACTTGTTATTCACGATATATACATGTTGAGTCTTTAGACTCACTAGACTTGATTGTTGTAGGTATTGATGAGGTCGGGACCGCGGACGGAGACCAGTGAGCGATCTTGGGACAGCAGTAGTAATCCCGAGGACCTCATGATTTAATTTATGCACCTTTTATTATTCAAACTCAGTTTTAATAAGTTGGATTATTTTTAAGTTGATGTTTACGTTTAATTATTTTTAAATTGTTGGTTGAAAACAATATATGCTTCCGCTGTTATTTTAAAATTAAAATTATTTACATGTTTACTTTAATTAAATGGGACAATATAATTATTTATTTAGAAATTTTTTTAATAATTCCGCAAAATTACGAATACGAAATACGGGCCTTGAAGTTGGTATCAGAGCCTATGATCTTGTAAAGGGTTGTACTACTACTGCTCTCGAGAAGCTCATGAAGTCACGTCTTCGGTCTGTAAGTTTTACATTTATGTATTTTATTTGAAGCATGAATTATTTTAAAAGCATGTTTTCATGAAATGTTTTTACGTTCAGATTTTAATTGTTCAGTGTTTATTTAAAAAAAATTATGGAATTATGCATGTTGGGTACGTTTGGAATTGGAAATGTCTAAGAATTTGAATATTGGGCTTTAGGAGAGGTTGAAAATGATTTGATTATATTAATTTTTAGGTCAGTAGAGTTGATGTCCTCCTTATGTGTTATAAGTTAATCTTGAAAATTATGAATGCTTTTGAGACTTGAAGAATTTCTAAGAAATTATTAATGGTTCTTGGTTGCTAGTCGAGTACATTTTTGAGGATTTCATATAAGCAATAGCGATTTGAAGACTACGACAATCTTTAGGATTATAAATGTACAATTTGAGGATTTTAAGTACCTATGGAAATGTAAGATTAATGACATGCTCTACCTAGTTAGATTTAAGGATGGAATTGCATGAATTGAGAATTTTAGGGACCTAATTGTAATAACTAATAATTTGAGGACCTAAGTGCAAAAAAAAAATCTATGGGACTATTTACGAATTTACCAAATTTTGGGATTAAATTTCGAGTTCGAGAATTTAAAAGTTTATGGAGGTAAAGATGGAAAATTTTATGGGGACAATGATGCAAATTTCGAAGAGTTGTAGGGCCAAAATATAAATTTGGAGAACTGTAAGGGTCATGTTGCAAATTTCAAAATTTTAAGGATTAAATGCGAACTTTTGAGGAACACTTGGGATTTTAAGTATTTATAGAAAAGTAAGACGTGTTATGGGAAATTTTGGGTTTAATAAACTGAAGGCTCTTGAACCTTATGATGCCGGAAAATCTATAAAATGAAATTGGGAATACTGAGGACTCATGGGTAATTGTGGAATTTCGAGATTTAGAAAAAAAAATTGGATGATATTCAAGGAAAGTAAGAATTAATTTTACAATTTTAAGAAATTTGAGAAATTATTTAGTAGTAAGTGAGAATTGAACGGTTTAAATGATGGAATTTTCGGTTATTTAGGCTCGAAGGAAATATAGAATATTTAGATATTTGAGTTATAATGTTATAAGAATGACAATCGAACACTGTAGGATGAATAAATCTTGGGCTTAAAAATTTAAGCGTTGGTGATATAACGTTGGGGCAAATTAAGAATTTAAAGTGACGACAAGTTAAAGTAAAAAATTTATCGGTTAGCTAAGTTATAAGAGTAAACATTGAGTTAGCGAAATTTTTTGGGAATTTAAGTTTGATGTGTCGTAAGTTTTAACCAGGATCTTAACAGTTAGAATTATACCTTTGGGGGAATTTGATTTTTCTAGAAAGTTGAGTATGATGGATGGTTAGGTTACTCGATAGACGAATGTAAGAATTGAATTAGACACCTTATCTTGAGGAATTTTGAAAGTCATTAAGAAATTTGGGACTAAGCGGATATGTGGGCTGGAGTTATACTATCTAATATTATTTGGGTTGCATAATCTTGAATTTCAAGATTTATAAGATAGGTGTTCATACATAAGTTTTGGGTGAAATAAAAACAAAAAGAGAATTAGAGGCGTTCAACATAGAGTACCAATGAACTAACATTAAGATTTTAATTGAGTAAGAAATCCGAAATCTTGATATGGGAATTTTAGAACTCTATGGGTGATATGAGCGAAGTTGAATTATTAGAGTAAGTTTATCGATAACATGAGATAACTTATTAAGTTTTATAAACTAGACTTAATTAAGCATTGATGATACTTAAGAATGCGACATTTGTTTCAATGAAAAAAGTCCAGAGTCTTAGGCCTCAACTATATTGTAATCGGAAAGAAAATGGTTTAAGCATATAATTGAGACTTGAAGGGTTTTAAAATATTGGTAGAAGGTCGATGTTGTATAGTTGGATTTTATGGATTAACGTTATTTGAGATTTAAGATTTGTAACAATTTTATATTTGGGGTATACTCGTAAATAGTTAAGTTATATAAGTTTGGGCTGCAAGAAAAAGATTCGATTCAAGGATCTTAGACTAATTTTGTTATGGAGCTGAGATATGATTTAACTTTTAAGTGTATCACCGAGGATAGAAGTTGATCAGTAACCTTTGATGCTAAGAGTCTTTAAGTTGAACTGCGTAAATGCTAATGTAATAGGTCGTTGAACATTACGGGTATAGTATAAAGAAGGTAAGACATGATAAGTTTGAACCACCAATTCTAATATTGGGAACGATGAGAAAAGTCAGAATTCTAGGTCATAGTAAAGTAAAGCTAAGTTACCACAAGTCGTTTTAAGTTGCGATTCGCAAATGAGATTTTTTGTAGACAATCTAATTAGGATTGAAGAAACGTAAGGATAGCCTATGACTTAATTTTTATCAGAGTAGCGCAGCGGTAGCGTGGATTGTTGGGATAATAGAATTAAGAATCTAAACTTTTGGATTATCGAGGATTAGCGAATTTCGAGGACGAAATTCAATTTAAGGGGTGAAGATTGTAACGACCCGAAAATCAGACTCTGTATAAGCCATGCATAATTATTACTATTTAAATTTAAAAATGATTTTTATGTATATATATATATATTTATATATATATATATATATATGAAGGGTCTAATTCATTTTGATATTTGACAAGTCATAACTATTATTTTAAAAGCAAAAGTTTAGTTATTTTTTCAGTTAAATACGCGAGGACGGACCGGAGTTTGAAAATTAGAAATAAGATTAATAATAAGAAAAATATCCCTAAATTTAATCTAAGTCAAGGAATAATTTAATTTAAAGAAAAAGAATGTCCTTGGGATTTAATAAATTAATTAGAGCTAAGTTGGTAAATAAGTTCTTTAGGTTAATATTTAATTAAAGCTTAAATTAAAATATGTAAACAAATGGGGATAAATTAATCAAAGTATAATACATTCAAGAAATTAATCATAGCATTTGAATATTTAAATTTGAGGTCATGAATGCCATGCAATATTCTAACTTAAATTTAATGTGTAAATTCACTAAAATATATAATGAGGGTGCTAAACTTTAACCAATTAAAATACAAGATTTAAACAATAAAATACCATACAAATTAGTAATAATAATTTTGAGTCCAACATTTAAAATAATTCAAAGGTTAGTAACACCCCATTTAAAACCACTCCTAATTGCACTTCATGGAGGATTCATGTCCCAACATTAATTCACTAAGTAGTAGTAAATTCAAATACTATAATCCACATTATTTTCCTCAAACCATTATCTAAGTAAATTAACGTGCATGCAGTAGGAAATAAGAAACAGTTCCAAACCCATTCAAATTTTTGACTTGTAACCCCCACCTTAATGCATTTTATGGCATCTTTAACAACTCTTGTAACCCTCATCTCCCTTACATAACACCCCTACATCCTATATACTCAAAAATATCAGCAACAATAAAATAAATTAGCAGCAAGAATAAGGGAAAGGGATCGGCAGAAAATTGGAATGAAAGTGTATTTCAAATTCCATCCAACTTCATCACTTGTAACTCTCCCCTAAATGCACTTCAAGACACCTTTAACCCCACCATTAACATTCCTCTTCCTTACCTACATACCCTACACACATATGCACGAAATATCAGAAGAAAACATCTGCTGAAAAATCGTGAAAGCAACAGCAAAAACAGTAGCAAAAACAAGAGGAAAGAATTCGACTCCGTTCCGTCGCGTCGTATTGATTTGTTTTCTTCAAAACAAATTCCAGGCATGTATATATTACTTCTTTGCTCTTCAATCACGTTATACTAGCTATTTTAAAACAATATATGATCAAGAATCATGAGACATCACGAAATTGCAGCAAGGTTTACCAAGCAAAATGTGCACAGATTTTTCCTAAACTCTTTTGTTTCCAACTTCATGGGTTTGCTAAGTTTTGTTGATTTCAGGATGTTTCTCGGTTCCAGGCTCACATGGCTGATACTAGGCATGAATTAGCATGTGTTAGGGTGTTTTTTAGGCAATGGTTCAAGTCCATACACGCACAACAAAGAATTGACAGCAACATTTCAAGGAGTTACAGCTTTGTGTCAAACATTTTTGTCATTGATTGTCTAAGGCATGTGTTCGAATCCTGGCAATCCTAGGGGCTGTAGCCATGGTTAGAACCCTCCCTTAGCATGTCTAGGATGTGGCTAAGGAGTCCTTTACAAGTTTGGTTCATGGATCCATCATAATTTCATCAAAACAATACAGCTGCATTATGTTTCTTCAAAATTCTGCATGAGCACACTTTCTGTTTTGGGTGTTTTGTTTGGATTATGGTTGGCTTATAGCCCATAGCCATGGTTTATACAACACTCCATCATGTCTAGGTCGAGCCATGGTTGATCAAATTGCCATTGGAACGACCCAAGACAGTAAAACAAGTTAATACATCTCAAGACACAGCATGCTGTATTTCTCGGCTAGTATGATGCATTGTCCTAGGTGTTGGCTCGGTTTATGGTTGGCATTTAGCCCTTAACCATGGTCCAAGCCATGCCTTAGGATGTTGGTAAGAGTCCTTGGGCGGTGGTTCAAGCCCATAGTCATAAAATTCAGGATTTTCACTACAAAAGACACAAGCTGATATTGCTGCCTTTTTACAGCAACTTTGCGTCGCGGTTTAGGAGGTGGTTTGAGCTATTGGTTAGCTTTTAGCCCATGGCCTTGGACTGGACAGTACCTCAATGAGTTAGGAAGGTCATGTTTTTGGCCGTTCGTGATTTGGTCAAGTTTAGAGGACGTACGGGAATTTACGGTGAAAGGTGCCAAAATGACTCTCGAAAGAGTGTTTTATGTTTTTGGATTTCTTTCACCTATTTTCGTGGTTTGCAATTCTTATGCATTTTTTTCAGTATGTTTGGGGTATTTTTAATCATGGTTAAATGTCGGTTTAATGTTGGTTCGGGTTGGTACGAAGCCATGATTAAAAATAAAGTTGTTGGTCCTAATCGTCTCGTTTTTGGTTTAGTGGTTAAGTTTTTGTCAAGTTAAAATTATTTGCATGTGTCACATATTAGAATTATGTCGCAGCGAGCCTGGGAGCGATCCAACTCATCCGGTAAAAATAAGGTTATAATTATATTACGTGCATAAAAATATAAAATGTTTATTTTTGAGATATATGCTATATGTCTTGTGGCCACCTTATGCTTATGGGTTTGGAAGTCGGTAGGAACAACCGAGGACCTCTCCGCCCGGTGACTTACGACCGGTTTATGATTATGTATGGGTACGCACATCCAGTCCAAGGGCTGTGATTGATCTCTACCGCCCAGTATACTGTGGTTTAGTCTGATCAGGCGCTTACGCTATGTTATGGGCCACTTGCTTAGAAACATTATCTCTACCAGAAAATTATGATATGTTATGACAGAGCTCCATGGAGCAAAATTTTTACGTATGATTTTCAGATATGCACGTAGGTATAATTATTCATGATATGATTTTCATCGTACGCTTTACGAGACTTTAATTTTACGTTGCATGCGATTTTATGATATATATATTACTTGTTATTCACGATATATACATGTTGAGTCTTTAGACTCACTAGACTTGATTGTTGTAGGTATTGATGAGGTCGGGACCGCGGACGGAGACCACTGAGCGATCTTGGGACAGCAGTAGTAATCCCGAGGACCTCATGATTTAATTTATGCACCTTTTATTATTCAAACTCAGTTTTAATAAGTTGGATTATTTTTAAGTTGATGTTTACGTTTAATTATTTTTAAATTGTTGGTTGAAAACAATATATGCTTCCGCTGTTATTTTAAAATTAAAATTATTTACATGTTTACTTTAATTAAATGGGACAAGATAATTATTTATTTAGAAATTTTTTTAATAATTCCGCAAAATTACGAATACGAAATACGGGCCTTGACATCATGTTTTCGGGTATTGAAACAGAACAAATCACACATCTCATTCTCATTTAGGCTCAAAGGGCTAACAATTGACAAATTATTCAAGGAGAAACAGGCCCAACATAATTCAAAGGCTGCCTGGATCATTTTTGTGTTAGTGAATGCGCAACTCAACAAGAAGTAATCAACATGCAGGTTTTGGAGTCCATTCATACATTCTAAATCACAAGTCACATGAACACTCTCTTAACATCGGATGTATCAACAATCATAGTAATCGTGAATTAGTGTGTAAACGGTTAAGTAAAGATAGCATGCATTTAGATTCGTAATCATGGAACAACATGTGTTTTGGGTCAACTCCCATCATTGTTTGGTTATAACCTTAATTCCACAACTCTAAAAAAACAATTTAACGACTAAAAATGGACATAAAGACTAAATTAAATATTTTTATTTATTTATTTTTTTAAAATAACCATCAAAATTAAATCACACCCCCAAACTTAAAGTATGCATTGTCCTCAATGTATAAACAGGAAAGAGCGAAACAATCATACCTCCCACGACGAGCGTCAGTGCTCGCCATCACCATCATCGTCATCCTCGTCCATGTTTTGGGGTGGGGGCTGGTAAGGGGCTCCACGGTACTGTGGTGGCCATACCGGTGGCTGGGGAAACATCGGATCTTCTGGACCTATAGATGGAAACCTCTGAGCAAGCACGGAGGTGAAGTCCATCATATATCCCATAAAATGGTCGTTGCGGAACTGCAGTGAATCCAGCACCTGGCGCTGCTCAACTAGTAACCTTCTTTGATCCTGCATCTCATTTTCTAGCCGCTGAAATCTATCTCCCCTGTGCTCTCTGGTGGCTGCAGCTGGTGGTGGAAGCTGTGGTTGTGGGATATCCTCTTCGTCCGAGAACTCATGGGGAACATATGATGCGGCTCCAAAGAAAGCAACAATGGGGGACTTCGGCTTGAGCACTGGTTCATCAGGGGCCCATGATACGCCAGCCTGGCGGCATAGCTCGGTAACAATGTGTGGACAAGGAAGAGCAACCATGGCTAACCCTGCGCCGGCTCTCATAATCGAGCCATAGATGATTTTCCCCACATCAACTGATTTTCCCATCAGGATAGCATAAACAAATGCAGCTTTGTCTTTAGTGACATCGTAATAGTGCGAGGATGGGAGAATTCGGGCCAGTAAAAAAGATGTCCAAGCACTTGCGTTAGGGACCACGTCGATTTTCTTTAAAGAAGTAGGCCCGCTCGAGCTCATTTTCCAGACAGCGCCTGCTTGACATATGGTCCGGATGACCTCTATATAATCAACACCCGATTCGAGGAATTCACTGTATTCATCATGGTCGAAGCTAGGCATTTGATATAGCATATTGATCGTTCAAGAGTCGAACGACACCAATTTTCCTCCGACCAATACTTTAGACTCGTCATGCCGAATCCGGAGATTGGCATAGAATTCTAGCACAACCGAGATAACGGCATCCGAAGGGTGTTGAGCCAACTCAACCCATCCTCTACGTTCCAGTTTCTCTATGATAACACCAGGTGGAATAGAAAAATTGAACCCTCGTTCCGGGATAATGGGCCTTGTCATAGAACTATCATATATTTGTTGGGCCTCCTCATTCCAAAATCTGTGAGAATCAAAGCTTGAAGAGGAAGAGGCACCCTTTTTCGATTTGTTTTTCGGTTCCATCGAATCAATAATCAAATGCTCACAACCACACACTAAACTCAACCAATAGAAAAGCCAAAATCAAAGATAATCGAACCCCGAACTTGCTTTAGAACAACTTCACTATCAATGTCAAGCACAACCCAGTCACAAACTAGTTTAGAGCAACGAGAGGTAACCACGTCACAATAAAAAAAGCTCCTCAACTAGATCGAAGACAATATTCTAAGTACGCCGAAGAATTGAACAAAATTTAATTAAAACCCTTACTTGTACCAGAAAGTGACCTGAGATTGGAGTGTTGTCGGAAGTCACGGCGGTGGTTGAAGAGTTGGAGTTCAATTTCAGACAGGGAGGCGTCGGCTGTTGTATTGTAGAAATGGGAGGCGGCTGTGTTCTTTATTTTTTTCTGAAGAGGGGTCTGCGATTTTTTTTATATATAAGGTCGCGCGCATATGCGTGCCCTAACCCGGCGCATATGCGCGAAGGCTATTGTCCCGCGTGTGGTCTTTCGCACATATGCGCCTCCATGAGTGGCGCATATGCGCCGATGTCTCTGCCTTCCAAGGTAATTGACTCTTCTTCCCGCGCATATGTGCGCCCTGAGTGGCGCATATGCGCGGCACCCTCTGCCATCCGAGGTGGGAGTCGCGCATATGCGCGAGGCACACTGTCCATCAGTTTGTCTTTTGTTTTTTTTTAAAATACCTGCAAAAATAAAATATTCAAATCAATACTTGAATAGAGAAAATTAAAATCAACAAAAAGAATTAAATTAAAATAAAATTGAAACAAAACGAATGCTGAAATAATTGTGGGTTGCCTCCCACACAACGCTTGGTTTATAGTCATCAGCCTGACTTTATCCTTTCTAATTTGGATCTCCAACTGGAATGTTGTCCATGTGTCTCACTTCACTTCCAAAGTAATGCTTGACCCTCTGACCATTTACTTTAAATGTCTGACCGTAGTTTCATTTCAGCTCAATTGCACCATGTGGATACACTGTTTCCATTGTGAATGTTCCAGACCATCGTGATTTTAACTTACCAGGAAACAACCTCAGTCGAGAATTAAAGAATAGCACTTGTTGTCCTGGTTCAAAGTCTCGTCGAAGAACCTGTTTGTCATGCCATTTCTTGCTCTTTTTTTGTATACTCTTACATTTTCGTATGCATCATTCCAGAGTTCCTCCATCTCGTTCAGTTGCAACAGTCGTTGCTCACCAGCTGCCCCCATATCAAAATTCAGCTTTTTCACAGCCCAGAAGGCCCTGTGCTCCAGTTCCAAATGTAGATGGAAAGCTTTCCCAAAGACCAACCTATAAGGCGACATCCCGTTAGGTGTCTTGTATGCCGTCTTGTACGCCCATAAAGCATCATCTAGCTTGATCGCCCAATCCTTCCGGCTTGTCCTCACTGTTTTTTCTAATATCTTCTTGATCTCCTCGGTTGGATATTTCTGCTTGCCCATTAGCTTGCGGATGGTATGCCAGTGTCACCCTGTGCTTCACATCATACTTGGCCAACAGTAAGTTAAAAATTTTGTTACAGAAATGTGTACCTTCATCACTGATTGTGGCTCTAGGCGTTCCAAATGTTGTCAAGATATTCTTGTGGACAAACTTAACAACAACTCGAGCATCATTAGTACTGTTGGCAATTGTTTCCACCCATTTGGAGACATAGTCAATAGAAATGTCAAAATGGGTTAGCGGGGAGGGCCAGCCCGCCACCCGCCGCAGCCCGCCAAAATAAATGATCAACCCAGCCTAACCCACCTTTGGTTGCGGGTTAGGCAGGCCGACCTGCTTATTTTTTTTAAGAAAAAAATGCTAAACATATTTCAGTCTAATAGTTTCATAAAATAATTAAAAACATTGAAATAAGAAATTAAGAAAGCATACAACAAAATCCATAAAAAGTAAAGTGTTTAAACCAAAAATGAAGATTGAGACATGGAAGAGAACATAAAGTCGAAGAAAGAGACGGTTGTAAATTTAAAAAATATTATGTCTTCAACAATACACATAATTAGCAAACCTCCGTCGGTCCACAAAATTTCACTGCAACTCGTCGGACTTCAAACGAAACCACTCTTGGATTCACAAAAAACTGCTATGCTTAAAAATTATTTTAAGATTCATTAATAAAATTTACAGGAATTTATTCCCTTTTGTTTTCTTTATGTATATCTGTAAATTTTTCTTTTTTTATTTTCTTTATGTATATTTGTTGTAAGAGTAAATTATCAATAAATTTGTTCTAAGGGTAAATTATCAATCTATTTGTTCTAAGACATGAAGGCGCATGAAATTTATTCCAATTTTTTATATAAAACTTAAAAGTTAAAAATATAAAATTTTATCCTAATTTGGCGGGCCAGCCCGACCCATTTGGGATCGACCCGTCTTGGCTCGCAACCCAAACGGGCTCAGCCCATTTGGCCCGCCTCCAAACGGGCTTCTATTTTATCAACCAAACCCGTTCAATTTTTATAGCGGGGCGGGCCGGCCCGACGGGCCTAACCCAATTTGACAAGTCTAATAGTCAACAGCAAGTAAAATATACGATTGGCCGAAAGAGGATGGGAATGGACCCATAAAGTCAATACCCCAGACATCAAAAAGTTCCACCTCCAAAATGTTTGTTAGTGGTAAATCGTGGCGTCTAGAAATATTGCCAACTCTTTGGCATTTATCACATGACTTAACTAAAGTATAACTGTTCTTAAACAGATTCGGCCAATAGAAACCTGACTGTAGTACCTTAGCTACTGTTCTAGATGCTCCAAAGTGTCCACCGTAGGGTGAGGAATGACACTGCTCTAGAACCGTACCCGCTTCTTCCTCTGCTACACACTGTCTAATCATCTGATCAGCGCATCTCTTGAACAAAAAGGGATCATCCCACAGATAAAACTTGGCATCATGAAGAAATTTCTTCTTGTGGTGATAAGTTAAATCTGATGGTAATTCTCCTGCAGCAAGAAAATTAGCTATATCTGCAAACCAATGATGTGTAACCTTTACCTTTAAGAGTTGTTCGTGTGGGAACGACTCATTGATAACTCCACCTTCAATTCTTTCTTCAAGCTCCAGGCGTGACAAGTGATCTGCCACCTGGTTCTCACAACCTTTCTTTTCTTTGACTTCAAAGTCAAATTCTTGAAGTAGGAGTATCCATCGTATCAACCTGGGCTTTGCATCCTTTTTGGCAAACAAGTAACGAAGAGCTGCATGGTCAGTGAAAACAGTTACCTTGGTGCCAATGAGATACGTTCTGAACTTATCGAATGCAAACACCACTGCTAGCATCTCTTTCTCAGTAGTTGTGTAATTCTGTTGGGCTGCATTAAGTGTACGACTTGCATAGTAGATAGCCTTGAACGTCTTGTCTCGCCTTTGTCCCAATGCTGCTCCCACAGATAGTCGCTAGCATCACACATGAGCTCAAATGGCTCCTTCCAATCAGCCACTATCATAATGGGTGCAGAAATCAGTGCTGTCTTGATCCTGTTAAACGCCTGCAAACAATCATCGTAAAAAATAAATGTAGAATCTTTCTCTAACAAATTACATAAAGGTCTAGTAATTTTAGAGAAATCTTTAATATAACGACGATAGAACCCGGCATGTCCCAAGAAACATCTGATCCCTTTCACATTCTTCGGTGGTGGGAGATTTTAAATTGCCACAACTTTGGCTCTGTCCACTTCTATTCCTCTAGCCGAAATCTTATGCCCAAGCACAATACCTTCTTGCACCATGAAGTGACATTTCTCCCAATTCAACACTAAATTCTTCTCCCGACATATCTGCAAAACAAGCGTCAAATTCTGCAAACAATGATCAAATGATGAACCAAAGACAGATATATCATCCATGAAAACCTCCATTATTTCCTCCACCATGTCAGAAAATATGGCCATCATACACCTCTGAAATGTAGCAGGTGCGTTGCAAAGACCAAATGGCATTCTCCTGAAAGCAAATGTACCGTAGGGGCAAGTGAAGGTAGTCTTATCTTGATCCTCCGGTGCTATGACAATTTGATTGTAACCTGAATAACCATCTAGAAAGCAATAATAATGATAGACACCTACTCTATCAAGCATCTGGTCAATAAAGGGAATAGGGAAGTGAACTTTCCTAGTAGTATCATTCAATTTCCTGTAGTCTATACACACTCGCCAACTAGTCACTGGACGAGTTGAAATCAATTCGTTATTCTCATTTCTCACCACAGTTATACCCCCTTCTTAGGCACTACTTGTACTAATGAAACCCAAGAACTGTCAGATATAGCATAAATAACACCAGCATTTAACAATTTTAATACCTCAGCTCTCACAACCTCTTTCATGGCTGGATTAAGCCTCCTCTGATGATCAACATAGGGTGAATAGGATTCCTCCATCAAGATTTTATGCATACAAACAGTAGGGCTAATTCTCTTTATATCAGAAATTGTTCATCCCAAAGCAGATTTAAACTCTCGCAATACTCTCAACAACCTATCCTTCTCATCAATAGTAAGAGTAGAAGATATAATTACCGGATAGGACGAACTCTCGTCTAGGAATGCATAGCACAAGTGACTCGGTAAATCCTTTAATTCAGGGGATGCTTTTGGTACCTCTTTACTCGCCTCTTCAGGTAACTCTTCATGCTGGGTATCAATCTTTTCTTTCGGCCGCACATTGAGAGCAAGTAACTCCTCTCGCACATCCCAGTCATCTTCATCCACTATGGAAGCTGATTCCAATAAGCATCTTTCCAAGGAGTCTTTCGTCAACTTACCTGCACCCACTTGAGATACACATGAATCAATGATATCAATACTATTACAAGTACTTACCTCGTTTGGTCCTCTGATGGTGTTGTAGATGTTGAACACCACTACATCTCCACCTACTCTAAGTGTGAGCTCGCCCTTGTGCACATCAATCAAGGCCTTCCCGGTGGCCAAGAATGGCCTTCCAAAAATTAGTGGTGTCTCCTGGTCTTCCTCCATATCTAAAATGACAAAATCAGCAGGAAATATGAATTTGTCTATCTTTAACAGCACATCCTCTACTATCCCTCGTGGATATGTAAGTGATATGTCCGCTAGCTGCAAAGTAATAGTGCTAGGCTTCACCTCGCCAATCTCCAAGGTCCTGTAAATAGAAAAAGTCATTAAATTAATACTGGCACCTAAATCACATAAAACTCTATTTACACTAGAACCACCAATAACACAAGAAATAGTAAAACTCCCTGGATCCTTAAGTTTTTGTGGTAGCTTCCTTTGGAGTATGGCACTGCACTCTTCGATCAGCTTCACGGTCTCAAATTCTTGAAGTTTCCTCTTTTTGGACATCACATCCTTGATTAACTTAGCATAATTGGGCATTTGCTCCAATGCATCGGCAAATAGGATGTTAATGTTTATTTTCTTGAATATTTCCAGGAACTTCGAAAATTGATCATCTAACCCTTTCTTCTTGAACCTCTGTGGATATGGAAGATTCACATTTGGTAAGGGCTGCTGTTTATGTACTTTCTCAGGTTCCTCTACTTTGTCATTTTCAACACTTACACCCTTTTCATCATCTTTCTCCACAAGGATCTCTACATTCTCTTCAGCAGGCTCTGGGATTCCAATTTCCTTGCCACTCCTTAGTGTGACAGCTTTGCATTGCTCTCTAGGATTCACCTCTGTATTGCTTGGGAACTGTCCTCTATTCTGATCTTTCAACGTATTGGCTAGTTGCCCAATCTGGGTTTCTAAGGACTTCATCGTGGCACCCATGTTCCCCATGTGTGTCTCCATGCTATCAAGACGAGACTCAGTTCTCGCCATTTTTTTCCCAGACTCAGCCACAAACGTCCCGACTAGATCTTCAAAAGATGGCTTTCCTTCCCCCTTCTGTGTGTTGAACCTCGGTGGAGGATTTAACACGTTCTTGTTGTTCGCATAAGAGAAATTCTCGTGATTCCTCAATCTTGGATGATAAGTATTAGGGGGAGGGTTACCTCGATATCCTCCATAGCCACGATTGTTGTTGATGTACTGAGCTTCCTCCGCAACAGGCTCTTCTTCGGCAGTCACCAGTGCTACATCAGACGTATATTGGCCTGCCTTGTTCATCGCTGCAATCTGTGTGGTTAATGCCGAAACCTGTGCAGTAAGTGATGTGATCGGATCTACGGCATACACTCCAGCAGGTTCCTTGGTCCAGATCTCTCACTTGGCCACTGATAACTGTTAATGGTCATCTGTTCAAGCAATTCATAAGCCTCATCAGGTGTTTTGGAGAAAATAGTACCTCCGGCGGCTGCATCAACATTCCCTCTAGTTGGCCCATCTAAACCATTGTAAAATAACTCAATCTGCACCCAATCTGCATATCCATGATTCGGACACTTTCTGAGTAATTCTTTGTATCGCTCCCAAGCCTCATATAACAATTCGAGTTCCCTCTGCCTGAATTTGGTGATCTCTATTTTCAGCTGAGCAGATTTGGCAGGAGGAAAATACTTTGACAGAAACTTCGTAACCAAATCTGCCCATGTAGTAATACTTCCAAGAGGTAGAGATTGGAGCCAACTCCTAGCTTGATCCCTGAGAGAAAACGGAAACAGGCGCAATCGAATAATTTCGACAGAAACACCGTTAATTTTTACCGTGTCCGTAATCTCCAGAAAAGTTCTGAGGTGAAGATGGGGATCTGCGGTGGCTGCTCCTCCAAACTGGTTCTGTTGAACCATGTTGATGAGTACGGGCTTTAGCTCGAAGTTATTATCAGCAATGGTTCCACGAGCTATTCCAGAATAATGAGCGTTGATGACTGGGCAAAAATGTTCTCGGATTGGAACCTCTCTCGAGAGCTCATTCTTATTATCTCTGTTCTCATCCATTGCTTTAATATCCTCCCTTCTTGCTTTCCTTAATCTCCTAGCAGTTCTTTCGATTTCTGGATCAAAAATCAGCAAGTCGGGATTTTGATATCATCGCATGCACTGCAAAACAGAGAATATTATAAACTAACAAGATAAATAAATAAAATAAAATCTAAAATAAAGTCAAGACTACTTAGTAACGATATTAATATGCAATTAAATAGTTTACTCCCCGGCGACGGCGCCAAAAACTTGTTGCGTATTTTCACTACCGCAAGTGTACGATGTCAATTTTTAGTACTGGTTTGAGTACAGATATCGATCCTTCGAGGAGTAATTATATAAAACTGTATATTAATTACCATAATTGACATAGTTCAACTTTATTTAGATAATTCAAATAGATAGTTCATAATCAATTCAAAACAAATAATGAATCAGAGAATTCTTAGCACGCAGTTGAATTTCAATGAGTAGATCAATCTAGAGATATGATTTCGTCTGGTCTCCCCTATGCTAAATTAAAATTGACTAACATATTATTAAATCGCATCATGTTTACTAACCAAGAACTCGCAATTTCCTATTTCCTTTTTCAAGTGATAAATAGAACTGTATTATCTGTTACTTATTTTAATATGTCTATTCAAATCACGTAACACGTAATAAATACAAACAAGGTTCTCTTATGGATTCGTCAGAGTTATACGTCTTTTGCATGTTATAAACGTCTAACGATGTGATTTTCATTGTCCTAATTTCAATCCCCTCTCTCGAGTGTTAGATCTTAATTATTTGATCAATCGAATTATGGCCAATAATTCAAAAGCATTAATGTCAAGAAATCACAAATAAACACGATGAATTAATTCAATGAAAATTCAAAACGTCAATAACATAGGTTCAACCAAGACTATGTCAATCTCTAGAAAATAAAATTAGTTCATACTCGAATTTAAATCAATACAGAACCTGTTTGTAATCATTAAAAACGTAAAAGTAAATAACTGAATTAGAAATGTGTTGGGGAAAGATGAAAGCGCGTTTTCGTGTCCGGATTCAGCGTCTTCTATCTCCGTTCTTCGCGTTCCGTCTTCCGTGCTCTAACTTTTTCTATCTTTTTTTCGAGTGATATGTCGGCTATCCTTCCCAAAAAATTAGAACCCCTTTTCAAAGTCCACGACTGACCTATGTAATTATGAAGATCTTGCCGCGCGCATATGAGCGACCAAGACTCGCGCATATGCACGGGTCCTTCTGTGTGTTGGCTATCTTCTTGCGCCCACATGCGCGCCATTGCTCCGCGCATATGCGCGGGTCTTGCTGCCTTCAGTCCTGGACCATTGCTCGCAATTTTCTTCTAAGCGTCATTTTCGTTCCTTTTCACGCCCACGTAATAGCCTCGCCTAGATTCCTGCAAGCACACCAAAAATAACAATACCGCATAATTTTGCCTAAGTAAACTAACAATCTATATGCATTATGAGGACAATTTAAGTGTGAAAATTGCACTTATCAGATGCCTACTTATCGTGGACGCTTTTATGCAATTGCAATAACTTAAATCCTATTTTAAGTTAAATATGCAGTTGAAATTAGTCCTAATTTTTGTTTACATTATTTTTGTTATTAGAAAAATAAAAAGATATTGGTTTTAATATATTTCATTAATAAACAATTGGCGGGCATTAGGTGAAGCTAAATATAATTTATTCTCTAATTTGAACTTATCGTCGATATGCATGTGATTCAAAATACATAATGAATTTAAGGGGAGATCATTAAGCTTGATCATTATTTAACACCAACGCAGTGTACACGCCATCCATTATTTATCCATTAGTTTTTTCATGTTAACAAGAGTAAAATAGAAAAGGGTCATAGCAAGCCTAAAGTTTTATTATAAAACGGCAATTATCTTTAAGAAAAAAGTCATACCAAGCCTAAAGTTTTATTATAAAACGGTAATTATCTTTAGCTACTCAATATTTCTATATATATTTATTTATAAAACTCCATGACCGAGAATGGGAGAACACAACAAACTGTTCGAGATTCTTTGAATCCTGCTTGCTTTGCCAATGCATGAAATTCATTTTCTGTTCTCTCCTTCCCACCTGGACTATATGCTATCATAACCATGTCAGATTGTAAATTACAAGTAAAATCTTCTCCTGGAGTCTCTTAAAGGATACACTCCACAACGATGATTTTTCCGTTATTTGGAAGTGCTTCATGGCATCTCTTCAGTATTTTTAAGCATTGTGTATCACTCCAGTCGCGAAGAACCCTCTGTAGATATGATTTGAAAAAAAGATTTGAATCGGCTTAAAAAAAATAATCATAAAAATATTATTACAAAGTTGTAAAAAACAATTGAGAATAAAAAAATTATGTAAGAGCAATCTTTCTTTAGAAAAACAGGTGGAAAATTAATGCAAACAACAATTTAATTATGTGTATTGAATAAAATATACATTTCTTATTATGTCCCTGTATTCCCACATTGAAAAGAAAAAAAAAATTTAAAAGAGCTTGAGATGTTTACAATGAACTTATGCAATAATATCAGTTAAGTATTTCGTAAGACAAATGTTAATTTTGCAGTCAGACTTCCACATACATGACCCATGTGTGACATTTATTATAATTATTATTATGTGTAAACAAAATGGTGAAAATAGGGTAAGTTGGCTGCCAATAAATAATATATATATTTATGTGTGTGTGTGTGTGTGTGTGTGACATTTATTATTATTATTATTATTATTATTATTATTATTATTATGGCAGAACAATTTAGAAGGCTAACATAATGGTGATAACAGGGGAAGTTGGCTGCCAATAAAAAATATATATATACATACATATATATACATATACACACACTCACATGCACACATATATTATATGATGAAAACAATTAAGAAGGCTAACAAAATGGTGAAAATATGAGAAGTTGGCTGCCAATAAATAATATATATATACACACGCACACACACATATATTATATGATGAAAACAATTTCACCTTCATGATAATGGCATCGCCTTTCGGAACACTAACGAACATGTCTCCACCCATGTGCTCCATGCCTGATCAATACAAAAAGGTCGGCCAATTTTAAATTTCACGTAAACAATAATATTAAATTAAAAAGTGACCTTCAAACACAAATATTTCAATGGAACCGCTTTAAAATAAATTACAAAGAACCAACACAAATATTTCACATACTTGCAAAAGATGGTGCACTCGAATAACATGGGGCAAATAAAAATTAATGACCTTTATAGTTGGATGCTTGGATAGGATCATGTGCAGGGAATCACCGATTCCACCTCCAACATCGACCAAAGTCCTCAAACCCTTGAATCCCTCATACGTATCTGCAATATTTTTCATTATAATTGTCGAAAAATTGGACATTGCTGTATTAAAAACCTTGTTAAATCTAGGTTCTGTGCCGTGATACTTGAATGTGCTCATTTTATATACTTTTTCACAAGGAACTCCCCCCCTCGAGAATTGTATCTTTCAGGTGGTACCTAATGATTATTACACACGCACACATAGAGTATGTGTAGAGGTTGATATGTAGTCGATACTTGCCAAGTCTCCAACTGAACTCTATCTTGGTTCATGATCAACAAAAAGGCTAGAGAAACTCCATCATCATTCTTGGTGTAGAACCTATGTAAAGACCCGTATTTCGTAATCATAATTTTGCGGAGTTATTAAAATTTTTCTAGATAAATAATTATCGTATCCCATTTAATTAAAATAAACATGTAACTAATTTTTAACTTTAAATTAACGGCGGAAGCAAATAACATTTTCAACCAACAATTTAAAAATAATTTAACGTAAACATCAACTTAAAAATAGTCCAACGTATTAAAACTGAGTTTGGATAATAGAGGGTGCATAAATTAAATCATGAGGTCCTCGGGTTTACTACTGCTGTCCCAAGATCACTCACTGGTCTCCGCCCGCGGTCTCGACCTCGTCAATACCTACAACAATCAAGTCTAGTGAGTCTAAAGACTCAACATGTATATATCGTGAATAACAAGTAAATATATCATAACATCGCATGCAACGTAAAAATAACGTATCGTAACGTGCATGGTGAAAATCGTATCGTGAATAATTATAACTACGTGCATATCTAAAAATCATACGTAAAAGCTTTGCTCAATAGAGCTCTGTCATAACATATCATAATTTTCTGGTAGAGATAATGTTTCTAAGCAAGTGGCCCATAACATAGCGTAAGCGCCTGATCAGACTAAACCACAGTATGCTGGGCGGTAGAGATCAATCACAGCCCTTGGACTGGATGTCAGTACCCATACATAATCATAAACCGGTCGTAAGTCACCGGGCGGAGAGGTCCTCGGTTGTTCCTACCGACTTCCAAACCCATAAGCATAAGGTGGCCACAAGACATATCGCATATGTAGAACCCGTAAATCAGTCTACGTATAAGCCATGCATAATTCTAGATTTTTAAATTTAATTGACTTCATTGCATGATTATTTTAAATGCATTTCTTTGAAGTTAATTATTTTATTATTTCAGTTCAGTAGTTTGATTTTTAGCATTTCAGTTATTTCAGTGAGGCCGGACCGGAGTTGGAGTTTTGAGATAGAATTTAAGATTCGAGAAATATTTCCAGAAGTTAATTTAGCTAGCAACTAAGTTCATTTAAGTTAGAAAGGGAGGTTTGAGGATTTAATTTAATTATTTGAGGTGATTAAGAAATGAACTCATTTAAGTTATTTAATTAAGGGGTTAGCTCACAAAATTATTTAAAGGATTAGTAAATTTTTTAAGGGTTATTAATTCACTAGATAATTATTTTTCCCTTCCTTTTATTTAGTGAATTTCGGCCACCCCCTTAGACTATTAAACAATTCATTTGCCTTGCCACCTTTGACCCTTTCTTGTATTTAATTAGGAAGATAATTCTTTGATCTTTCTAGCACCATTTAATGATCTAATTAGCATTATCCTATCCTAGTCTAGCATGTAAAAATTGGCCACTACCTCTAGAAACATCCACCAACTCATTTGATATCAAACTAGAATTCAAAATTTAAAATGAGAAGACTTGGTCTTGGATCTTTCCTTATATCTTGCACCTATCCCCCTCACTCCCATAACCACTTATCTCCCCTCCTCACCACCGAAATACCTCATCATTCAGATCCATTTTTAGTGTAGAAAAGTTGTGAGTTCATAGCCTTAGAGTAGAGAGAAAAATTGAGAGTAAAGAAAACAAGAGAAGCGGTCCACCACCTCCGTGCCGCGTCGTTGCCGTTTCGTTCGTTTTCTTTCGAAACGAAACCAGGGATGTCTAGATTTCTTTCAAACCTCAATCAAGTCATATTATCATTTATTTTTCAGTACATGATCATGTTTATTCAAGCAAAAATCGAGATCCATGTCAAAACTTTTGAAAACAACACATGCAGAATTTTTGATATTCCTTGGCAAGCTTCACGTTTTTCTTGGTTTGTGAGTTTCAGGTGATTGGTTCGACTCCAAGCTCCCAAGGCGACTTATATACATGTAATAGGATGCATTAGGACCACATTTGTCCATTGGTTTCAGCCCATGCTCGCTGGAAAGCAAGAAATGACAGCAACACCATTTGTGTCCCTTTTTGAGTTCGAAAATTCAGTTTGGTTGTCAAGGAGGAAGGATCTGATCTTGGCTGCCCCAAGGGCTTATAGCCATGGTTGGATCACTTCCAAAGCATGTCTAAGACGTGACTAAGTCGCCCTTTTGGTGGCTTGGTCCATGGCTCATTGGTTTTTAAATAATCAACAAGAACAGCCCCTTTCCCCATTCGGCTTCTTCATTGGTTCAGCATACGGTTTCGGTTTTGGTTGCTTGGTATGGATCTTGGTTGGCCTATGGCCCATAGCCACGGTTCATACCATGCCCCTATATGTCTAGATTGTGCCATGGTCAATCAAATGGCCACTGGAATGACGCAAGACATCGATCTAAGCAAAACACTACACACGCATGCACGTTGGTTCTCGGTTGGAGTTTTAAATTTTCCGCAAATTTTCAAGCAAGAAGTTCTAAGGCCTTTACAATTGGTATCAGAGCGGTGGTTCTGTATAGGGTTTCACTACTACTGACCGCGAGAAGCTCACGAAGCCACGTCTTCGGCTTGAAAGTTTTTCAGTTCAGCATTTTGTTCAGCATTTTAGATAAAGCATGAATTATTTTGTCAGCATGCTTCAAGATTTTCAGTACTTCAGTGTTCATTTAAAATAAATTATGGAATTATGCATGTTAGTTACGTATGGGTTATGTTGGAACAGTATGCCCTCTAGACGCATTTTAGAGCGCAACAGAGAGGAGGAGCCTCGTCAAGAGGACAGGGAGGAGCGTAGACCGGAGGGAGACCTACCACCTCCTCCATCGTCCCACCGGACATGAGTGCCCAGATGTTAGCTGGGATGGCACAGTTCTTTGCACAGTTTACGGGGGACAATGCCGCAGTCGTAGCCGCAGCCGCAGCCAGGCGGACAGGGCCCGAGGCTGTTTATGAGCGATTCATGAAGATGCGCCCGAAGGAATTCTCTGGGACATCTGACCCCATGGTTGCCGAGGGATGGATCAAATCCCTCGAGGTTATCTTCGAGTTCATGGAGCTGGGAGATGCAGACAGAGTCCGTTGTTCCACCTATCTGTTCAGTGGAGATGCCTGCTTACGGTGGGAAAGAGCGTCAGTAGCCCTGACCTTGGCTACACTTTCATGGACCCGCTTTACGGAAGTTTTCTACTCCAAGTATTTTGCTGAGGAGGTTCGCACCAGGCTGACCACCGAGTTCATGAGTCTGAGACAGGGGGATATGACGGTTACGGAGTTTATCCGTAAGTTCGAGAGGGGCTGTCACTTTGTGCCCCTGATCGCGAATGATGCCAGAGCCAAGTTGATGCACTTCCTAGTGGGTTTACGGCCGATCTTGCGCCGGGATGTTAGGGTATCTGACCCTGCTACTTATGAGATTGCTGTCTCCAAAGCCCTAGCCGCAGAGCAGGATCTGCGGGATATCGAGAGGGATCGCCAGGGCAAGCGCCCAGTCCAGGTACCACACCGCCCTCCTCCTCATCAGCATCAGCAGCAGAATAAGAGGCCTTTTCATGGACCGCCCAGGAACCGAGGCCAGCAGCAGCAGCAGCAGCAGCAACGGGGACGCCCAGCCCCGAGGACTCAGGAGCACCCAGTCTGTCCCAGGTGCTCACGTCGCCATCCTGGAGCATGTATGGCTGGCTCAGGAAAGTGTTTTAAGTGTGGCAGTCCAGACCACATGTTGCTGCAGTGCCCTCAGAGGAATCTGCCTACTCAGGGCAGAGTTTTTGCTCTCCATGCCGCGGAAACCAACCCGGAGACTATGTTGTTGACAGGTACCTTTAAACTTTAAGTTATTATTTGAATTTCCATGTTTTGGGAATCGGGATTTAGATTTGAACTTAGAACTGTTATAGGATTGCATGCTCTACTCAGATTTATTTTGGGGGAAATTAAGCTAGAAGAACCTTGACCTTTGCATGTCTATAAGTTTAGTTCTTGTAACTACTGGATTCAACTTAGAGCTCCGCTCTTTCAGGGAGAATTTTTATATCTGGTTTCGCTAACAAGGCCTTGATAGATTCAGGGGCCACTCACTCGTTTATTTCGGAGGTCTTTGCAAACTTTCTCAAGATCCAGACCATTGGGCTAGATACAGCCTTTTCAGTAGTGTTGCCGTCAGGCGAGGAGATGGCAGCCACCAATGTTATCCGAGATATAGACCTTGAGCTGCACGGTAATCTTGTTTATGCGGATCTGATTGTCCTACCGATGCCGGAATTTGACATCATCCTAGGGACGGACTGGCTATTGAGGAACAGAGTGTTGATAGACTTCCAGCGGAGATCTGTTCTTGTCCGACCGCCTGGAATGGAGCAGTTCTTATTTGAGCCGGACAGGTACTTTCCTTTACCGCGCATTATTCCTTATGTTCAGGCCAGGAAGCTCATGCATAGAGGGTGTCGGGCATTTCTAGCGACCTTTTTATCTGTCCCCGTGGAACCCAGCCAGTCAGCCTGAGATTTTCCGATTGTCAGAGATTTCTTAGACGTTTTTCCCGAAGATGTCTCTGGTATGCCACCCGAGAGAGAGGTGGAGTTTTCCATTGAGCTTATGCCAGGTACGGCTCCGATATCCAAAGCGCCGTACCGACTAGCACGGACAGAGATGGCAGAGCTTAAGAAGCAGATTCAGGAACTTCTCGACAAGGAGTTCATTCGCCCGAGCTTTTCTCCATGGGGCGTGCCAGTCTTATTTGTGAAAAAGAAGGATGGCACGATGAGGCTTTGCATTGACTACCGGGAGTTGAACAGGGTTACAGTGAAGAATAAATACCCACTGCCGAGGATTGAGGATCTGTTTGACCAGTTGTAGGGAGCTTCGATTTTCTCCAAGATAGATCTGCGTTCCGGTTATCACCAGTTGAGGGTGAGAGATGCTGATGTTTCGAAGACAGCTTTCAGGACTCGTTATGGTCACTACGAGTTCCTTGTGATGCCGTTCGGTCTGACGAATGCGCCAGCGATCTTCATGGATCTCATGAATCGCGTATTTCAGCCGTACCTCGACCAGTTTGTGATAGTGTTCACAGATGACATTCTCGTCTACTCCAAGAGTCGGGAGGAGCACAGCAGGCATCTGACCACAGTGTTGCAGACATTGCAGAAGCACAAACTATTCGCAAAGTTCAGTAAGTGCGAATTCTGGTTAGAGAAGGTGGCGTTCTTGGGCCACATTGTTTCTAGCAGTGGCATTGAGGTAGACCCGGCGAAAGTCGCTGCAGTCAGAGATTGGGTTGTGCCTCAGAATGCATCTGAGATCCGCAGTTTTCCTGGGCTAGCAGGATATTACAGGAAGTTCATTCAGGGATTCTCATCCATTGTCATTCCACTCACAGCACTGACCAAGAAAAATGTGAAGTTTGTGTGGAGCGAGGAGTGTCAGAAGAGCTTCGATACTTTGAAGCAAGCTCTTATCTCAGCACCCGTTTTGGCTGTACCGTCAGGATCCGGTGAGTTTGTCCTTTATACCGATGCTTCGAAGCTTGGTTTAGGTGCAGTTTTGATGCAGCATGGGAGAGTGATAGCGTATGCTTCTCGACAGCTGAAAATCCATGAGAAGAATTACTCTACCCATGATCTGGAGTTAGCGGCCGTAGTTTTTGCCTTGAAGATTTGGAGGCACTATCTGTATGGAGAGAAGTGCCAGATCTTTACCGACCACAAGAGCCTCAAGTATTTCTTTACGCAGAAGGAGCTGAACATGCGTCAGAGGCGTTGGTTAAAGCTTGTGAAAGACTATGATTGTGACATTAGCTACCACCCGGGTAAAGCTAATGTAGTTGCAGATGCTTTGAGCAGAAAAGTCGCAGTGATGGCTCATTTGACGATTCAGAAACCTCTTCAGATCGAGATGCAGAGGTTTGATCTTGAGACTTATCCTCGAGGTAGAGTTCCTCGTCTATCTACCTTGACCATTCAGTCTTCCCTTCTTGACCGTATTCGCAGTGGTCAGTCAGCAGATGAGCAGTTGGCACAGTGGAAGAAGAGAGATAAAGCCAAGGGCAGTGTTTTATATTCAGTCAGCGACGGTATTGTGAGATACCGAGATAGGATATGGGTTCCTAGCAGTGATTCTATCCGAGCAGACATCTTATCAGAGGCCTATACGTCCCCGTACTCCATTCACCCTAGGAGTACGAAGATGTACAAAGATCTGCAGCTATTGTATTGGTGGCCAGGGATGAAGAAGGACATCAGACATTTTGTATCCGAGTGTCTGACCTGCCAGTTAGTGAAGGCCGAGCATCAGAGACCAGCAGGTTTGCTCAAGCCTCTTACTATTCCTGAATGGAAGTGGGAGAACATTACCATGGATTTTGTGACCGGTTTGCCGAAGTCAGCCAGAGGATCGAATGCCATCTGGGTGATTGTAGATCGTCTTACCAAATCAGCACACTTCTTGCCTATTAAGACGACTTTCACCATGGTTCAGTATGCAGAGTTGTATATCCGAGAGATAGTCCGACTTCATGGTATTCCGGTTTCGATCGTATCCGACAGAGATCCCAGATTCACTTCCTCATTTTGGAAGAGCTTGCATTCGACTTTGGGTACGAAGTTTCTGTTTAGCACAACTTTCAATCCGCAGACAGATGGACAGTCGGAGCGAGTTATTCAGATTTTGGAGGATCTTCTTCGCGCTTGCATCATCGATTTCTCAGGGAGTTGGGAGTCGAACTTGCCACTGGTTGAGTACACCTACAACAACAGCTTCCAGTCTTCTATTGGTATGGCTCCGTATGAAGCGCTGTATGGCCGCAAGTGCAGATCTCCTGTTCATTGGGATGAAGTAGGAGAGAGAGCAGAGTTGGGCCCAGAGATTGTTCAGCAGGCAGCAGATGTAGTAGTCAAGATCCGTGATAGGATGAGGACTGCTCAGAGCCGACAGAAGAGTTATGCCGATCAGCGGAGGAGAGACTTAGAGTTTGCAGTGGGCGATCATGTCTTCGTGAAAGTGGCACCTATGAAGGGTGTCATGAGGTTTGGCAAGAAAGGGAAGCTCAGTCCGAGATTCATTGGACCGTTTGAGATCCTCGACAGAGTTGGGACGCTAGCTTACCGTGTGGCTCTTCCGCCGAATCTGGCCGGAGTACGCAATGTGTTCCACGTCTCCATGCTGAGGAAGTATATGGCAAATCCTTCGCATGTTTGCAGCTTACTCCGAACTTATCTTATGAGGAGAGACCAGTGCAGATCCTAGACCGGCAGGAGAAGAAACTTCGGAACAAGTTGGTTAAGCGAGTCAAAGTCAAATGGCTCAACCATTCAGAGGAGGAAGCTACTTGGGAGTCTGAGTCGGAGATGAGAGATCGATACCCCGAGTTATTCGGTGAGTTCTAATTTCGAGGACGAAATTTATTTTAAGGGGGGAAGGATTGTAGAACCCGTAAATCAGTCTACGTATAAGCCATGCATAATTCTAGATTTTTAAATTTAATTGACTTCATTGCATGATTATTTTAAATGCATTTCTTTGAAGTTAATTATTTTATTATTTCAGTTCAGTAGTTTGATTTTTAGCATTTCAGTTATTTCAGTGAGGCCGGACCGGAGTTGGAGTTTTGAGATAGAATTTAAGATTCGAGAAATATTTCCAGAAGTTAATTTAGCTAGCAACTAAGTTCATTTAAGTTAGAAAGGGAGGTTTGAGGATTTAATTTAATTATTTGAGGTGATTAAGAAATGAAATCATTTAAGTTATTTAATTAAGGGGTTAGCTCACAAAATTTTTTAAAGGATTAGTAAATTTTTTAAGGGTTATTAATTCACTAGATAATTATTTTTCCCTTCCTTTTATTTAGTGAATTTCGGCCACCCCCTTAGACTATTAAACAATTCATTTGCCTTGCCACCTTTGACCCTTTCTTGTATTTAATTAGGAAGATAATTCTTTGATCTTTCTAGCACCATTTAATGATCTAATTAGCATTATCCTATCCTAGTCTAGCATGTAAAAATCGGCCACTACCTCTAGAAACATCCACCAACTCATTTGATATCAAACTAGAATTCAAAATTTAAAATGAGAAGACTTGGTCTTGGATCTTTCCTTATATCTTGCACCTATCCCCCTCACTCCCATAACCACTTATCTCCCCTCCCTCACCACCGAAATACCTCATCATTCAGATCCATTTTCAGTGTAGAAAATTCGTGAGTTCATAGCCTTAGAGTAGAGAGAAAAATCGAGAGTAAAGAAAACAAGAGAAGCGCTCCACCTCCTCCGTGCCGCGTCGTCGTCATTTCGTTCGTTTTCTTTCGAAACGAAACCAGACATGTCTAGATTTCTTTCAAACCTCAATCAAGTCATATTATCATTTATTTTTCAGTACATGATCATGTTTATTCAAGCAAAAATCGAGATCCATGTCAAAACTTTTGAAAACAACACATGCAGAATTTTTGATATTCCTTGGCAAGCTTCACGTTTTTCTTGGTTTGTGAGTTTCAGGTGATTGGTTCGACTCCAGGCTCCCAAGGTGACTTATATACATGTAATAGGATGCATTAGGACCATATTTGTCCATTGGTTTCAGCCCATGCTCGCTGGAAAGCAAGAAATGACAGCAACACCATTTGTGTCCCTTTTTGAGTTCGAAAATTCAGTTTGGTTGTCAAGGAGGAAGGATCTGATCTTGGCTGCCCCAAGGGCTTATAGCCATGGTTAGATCACTTCCCTAGCATTTCTAAGATGTCACTAAGTCACCCTTTTGGTGGCTTGGTCCATGGCTCATCGGTTTTTAAATAATCAACAAGAACAGCCCCTTTCCCCATTCGGCTTCTTCATTGGTTCAGCATACGGTTTCGGTTTTGGTTGATTGGTATGGATCTTGGTTGGCCTATGGCCCATAGCCACGGTTCATACCATGCCCCTATATATCTAGATCATGCCATGGTCAATCAAATGGCCACTGGAACGACACAAGACATCGATCTAAGCAAAACACTACACACGCATGCACGTTGGTACTCGGTTGGAGTTTTGGTGTGACGCGGATTGTGGCTGGCCTAGGGCCCTTAGCCATGGTTCGAATCACTCCTTGGGATGTTGGTAAGAGTCTCTGGTTGATGGTTCACACCCCAATGGCCGGTAGTCTCGAAAACAATACAAGTTACACGATTGTACAGTTGCTGGAAAATTACAGCAAGTTGCTGTGTCGGTTCGGCGGCTCGTTTGAGTTCTCGGTTGGCTTTTAGCCGATGGCCTTGGACTGGACGATGCCCCTTTGAGTTGGGAAGGTCATGTTTTTGACCGTTTGTGATTCGGTTCATTTTTGAGGTCGTACGAGAATTTACGGTGCGATGTGCCAAATTGACTCTCGAAAGAGCGTTTCGTGTTTTGGCCTCCATTCCACCTAGATTTCGACCCTATAATTTTAGGAACAACATTTTATGATTTTTAAGCGTATTTTAATCATGACTATACGTCGGTTCGGTGTCGGTTCAGGTTGGTTTGGAGTCATGACTAAATACGAAGTCATTAGGCGTCATAGTCGCATCTTTTGAACGTAAATTGCATAGTTGGTCAAGTTTAAGCTATTGCATATTTTTCATAGCACAGTTAGGTTGCAGCGAGCCTGGGGACGATCCAATCCAATCCAGTTGGTAAAATTACGGGACATTTTCATTATCCCAGTTAATTATTTTACGTGCATTAAATAGAAAATGATTATTTTTGAGATTTATGCGATATGGCTTGTGGTTCATTCACTATGTGGGAGTGTTATTTTATACGGTCGCCAGTGACCGATCAGTTCAGTATGGTACCACCCGGTCGCCAGTGACCGGCCAGCTCAGTTCAGTTTCAGCCTCCCCAGTAGCCAGTTACCGATCAGTTCAGCTTAGTGCAGTGGCCACAGATGTAAAACATAACTCAACAGAAAATTTTATTAGTTATTTCAGTACAGGCTCCAAGGAGCAAACATTTTTTTTCTGTGATTATCAGTTCAGTTATGCACGTATTATAATTGCTCAGTACAGATTATTTTCAGCATGCCCCAGGACAGGATATGTTATCTCATGCATATTTTAATTCAGATTTTTACTCGTTACCTGCGATATATGCATGCTTAGTCTTTAGGCTTACTAGACTTGATTGTTGTAGGTACTGATAAGGCCAGGGCCGAGGGCTGGGACCAGTGAGCCAGCTTGGGTCGGCAGTAGTGGCACCCGAGGACCTCAGTGCAGCAGTTGTTATTTTATTCCGCAAACAATTTTTATCAGTCGTTGGATAATTTTTAAATTGTTATTGTCGGCAAAACTTTATTTTCTTCCGCTGCTATTATTTTAAACATTGAACTTGATTCATCAGTCGATTTTATGAATGAGGCCATTTAAGTTCTTTTAAAAAGAAAATTTTTAAATTTTCCGTAAATTTTCAAGCAAGAAGTTCTAGTGCTTTTACAGCATATATCTCAAAAATAAACATTTTATATTTTTATGCACGTAATATAATTATAACCTTATTTTTACCGGATGAGTTGGATCGTTCCCAGGCTTGCTGCGACTTACTACTAATATGTGACACATGAAATAAATCTTAACTTGACAAAATCTTAACAATAGAACAAAAAACGAGACGATTCGGACCAACAACTTGATTTTTAACCATGGCTTCGTACCAACCCAAACCAACATTAAAACGACGTTTAACCATGATTAAAAATACCCCAAACATACTGAAAAATATGCATAATAACTGTAAAACACGAAAATGGGTGAAAGGAATACAAAAACATAAAACACTATTTCGAGAGTCATTTTGGCACCTTTCACCGTAAATTCTCGTACGACCTCTAAACTCGACCGAATCATGAACGGACAAAAACATGACTTTCCTAACTCATTGAGGTACTGTCCAGTCCAAGGCCATGGGCTAAAAGCCAGCCAAGAACTCAAACCAACCTCATGAACCGAACAGCAAGTTGCTGTCAAATTACTGCAGGAGCAGCTTGTGTATTTGAGGGGAAATTCTGAAATATAATGACCAAGGGCTTGAACCACCACCCAAAGACTCTTACCAACATCCTAAGGCATGGCTTGGACCATGGCTAAGGGCTAGAAGCCAACCACACCCTAAAACCGAAACACACTCACACAGGAAATGGAAAGACCGAAATATGCACTTGTGTTGTTGTTTAAAAATTTTGAGGGAACCATGAACCAAACCTTGAAAAGACACATTGGTCACGTCCTAGACCTGGTAAGTGAGGGTTATAACCATGGCTACAGTCCCTAGGACAGCCAAGATTAGAACACACACCTTAACCACCCAAATGACCAAAATCGTGACTCATTATTGCACCTAAGGGAAAGTTGCTGTCATTCTTTCGTTCTTGAGTGTATGGACTGAACCACATGAACCAAAAACCCCCTAACATACTCCAAATCATGCCTATAATCAGCCTTGGGAGCCTGGAACCGAAACAACTCCTGAAATCACAAGAAACATCTCAAACAAAAACATAAGCCAATTCCGAGGACCTGTGCAGATTTTTCGAAAATGTTGCTGCCATAATTTCGTTTTGCCTCATGAATCTTTAACATATAATGTTTAAAAATATTTATAGGACTTGATTGAAGAGCAAAGAAACAACATATACATGCCTGGAAGTTGTTTTGAATAAAACAAATCAAAACGACAATACGATGCGACGGAATCGGAGTTGGCTTTTCCTTCTTGTTTCTGCTGTTGTTCTCTCGAATTCAGCAGCTTTTTCTTTCTGATATTTCGAATGTAGGGGTGTGGTTGATGTTAGGGATGAAGGTGTATGATATAGGAGGTGTTAAAGGGGTCTTGAAGTGCATTTAGTGGAGAGTTACAAGTGCAAGAAGCTGAATGGGATTGAATTGATTTCCCTTCATCCCTTGCTGTCGAAGGATTCTTCATTATTTTCCTTATTATTGCTGCTATTCTTACACGACTATGGCAGCTGGTTTCTCTTGATATTTTCGAGCATATAGGTGTAGGATATGTAGGTGATGAAGATGAATGTTATAAGTAGTGTTAAATGGGTCATAACATGCATTAAGGTTGGAGGTTACAACTCAAGAAGTGGAATGGTTTGAAATGTTTTCTTATTCCTTGCTAGCCTATTCTTTTCCCTCATTTTTGTTGCATATACACGTTGGTATGCTAGGTAGTAAGATGAGGATGAATGTGGTGTGCTATAATATTTGAATTACCATTACTTGGTGAATTAAGAGGGTAAATGAATACACCATGAAGTGTAATTAGGAGTGGTTTAAATGGGGTGTTACTAACTTTTGAATTATTTTAAATGTTGGACTCAAAATTATTATTGCTAATTTGCATGGTATTTTTTTGTTTAAATCTTGTATTTTAATTGCTTAAAGTTTAGCACTCTCATTATATATTTTAGTGAATTTACACATTAAATTTGGGTTAGATTATTGCATGGCATTCATGACCTCAAATTTAAATATTCAAATGCTATGATTAATTTCTTGACTATATTATACCTAGATTAATTTATCCCCACTTGTTTACAAATTTTAATTTAAGCTTTAATTAAATATTAACCTAAAGTACTTATTTAATAACTTAGCTCTAATTAATTAACAAATTCTAAAACATTCTTTTTCTTTAAATTAAATTATTCCTTGACTTAATTTAAATTTAGGAATATTTTTCCTATTATAAATCTTATATTTAATCTCCAAACTCCGGTCCGGCCTCGCGTATTTATCCTGAAAAGATAAAATTAAACATCTATTTTTTTTAAATAAATAATCATGACTCAATAAATTTAAAAGAATGAATTTAAACTCTCATGCATAAAAATCATTTTAATTTAAATAACAGTAATTATGCATGGCTTATACGTAGTCTGATTTTCGGGACGTTACAATCTACCCCCCTTAAATTGAATTTCGTCCTCGAAATTCGCTTATCCTTGATAATCAAAAAGTTTATATTCTTAATTCTATTATCCCAGCAATCCACGCTACCATTGCGCTACTCTGATAAAAATTAAGTCCTAGGCTGTCTTTACGTTTCTTCAATCCTAATTAGATTGCCTACCAAAAATCTCATTTGCGAATCGCAACTTAAAACGACTTATGGTAACTTAGCTTTACTATACTATGACCTCGAATTCTGAATTTTCTCATCGTTCCCAATATTAGAATTGGTGGTTCAAACTTATCATGTCTTACCTTCCTTATACTACTATACCCGTAATGTTCAACAACCTATTACATTAGCATTTACGCAGTTCAACTTAAAGACTCTTAGCACCAAAGGTTACTGATCAACTTCTATCCTCGGTGATACACTTAAAAGTTAAATCTTATCTCAGCTCCATAACAAAATTAGTCTAAGATCCTTGAATCGAATCTTTATCTTACAGCCCAAACTTATATAACTTAACTATTTACGAGTATACCCCAAATATAAAATTGTTGCAAATCTTAAACCTCAAATAACGTTAATCCATAAAACCCAATTATACAACATCGACCTTCTACCAATATTTTAAAGCCCTTCAAGTCTCAATTATATGCTTAAACCATTTTCTTTCAAATTACCATATAGTTGAGGCCTAAGACTCTGGACTTTCCTCATTGAAAAAAATGTCGCATTCTTAAGTATCATCAATACTTAATTAAGTCTAGTGTATAAAACTTAATAAGTTATCTCATGTTAGCGACAAACTTACTCTAATAATTCAACTTCGCTCATATCACCCATAGAGTTCTAAAATTCCCATATCAAGATTTCGGATTTCTTACTCAATTAAAATCTTAATGTTAGTTCATTGGTACTCTATGTTGAACGCCTCTAATTCTCTTTTTGTTTTTATTTCACCCAAAACTTATGTATGAACACCTATCTTATAAATTTTGAAATTCAAGCTTATGCAACCCAAATAATATTAGATAGTATAACTCCATCCCACATATCCGCTTAGTCCCAAATTTCTTAATGACTTTCAAAATTCCTCAAGATAAGGTGTCTAATTCAATTCTTACATGCGTCTATCGAGTAACCTAACCATCAATCATACTCAACTTTCTAGAAAAATCAAATTCCCCCAAAGGTATAATTCTAACTGTTAAGATCCTGGTTAAAACTTACGACACATGAAACTTAAATTCCCAAAAAAATTCGCTAACTCAATGTTTACTCTTATAACTTAGCTAACCGATAAATTTTTACTTTAACTTGTCGTCATTTTAAATTCTTAATTTGTCCCGACGTTATATCACCAACGCTTAAATTTTCAAGCCCAAGATTTATTCATCCTACAGTGTCCTTGATTGTCATTCCTTATAACATTATAATCCAGCTATTTCGAGGTTCTAATCATCTTTCCAAGCTTAAATTACCGAAAATTCTTATCATTTAAACCTTTCAATTCTCATCTCAAGAATTTTTTTTTAAATCCCGAAAATTTCACAATTACCCATGAGTTCTCAGTATTCCCAATTTCATTTATAGATTTCCCGTATCATAAGGTTCAGTAGCCTTAAGTTTATTAAACCCAAAATTAATTCCCATAAAACGTCTTACATTTCTATAAATACTCAAAATCCCAAGTGTTCCTCAAAAGTTCGCATTTAATCCTTAAAAATTTTGAAAATTGCAATCTGGCCCTTACAGTTCTCCAAATGTACATTTTGGTCCTATAACTCTTCGAAATTTGCATTATTGTCCCCATAAAATTTTTCATCTTTGCCTCATTAAACTTTTAAATTCTCGAACTCAAAATTTAATCCCCAAAATTTGGTAAATTCGAAAATAGTCCCTTAGAATTTTGTTTCGCACTTAGGTCCTAAAATTATTAGTAATTACAATTAGATCTTTAAAATTCTCAATTCCTGCAATTCAATCCTTAAATCCAACTATGTAGAGCATGCATCATAAATAAATTCTCATAATTAATCTTACATTTTCATAGATACTTAAAATCTTCAAATTGTACATTTATAATCCTAAAGATTGTCGTAGTCTTCGAATCGCTATTGCTTATATGAAATCCTCAAAAATTTACTCGACTAGCAACCAAGAACCATCAATAATTTCTTAGAAATTCTACAAGTTCCAAAAGCATTCATAATTTTCAAGATTAACTTATGAGCCATAAGGAGGACATCAGTACTACTGACCTAAAAAATTAATATAGTCAAATCATTTTCAACTTCTCCTAAAGCCCAATATTCGAATTCTTAGACATTTCCAATTCCAAACGTAACCAACATGCATAATTACATTATTTCTTTAAATTTAAATAAATACTGCATAATCAAAATCTGAACGTAAAATATTTCATGAAAACATGCTGTTAAAATATTTCATGCTTTAGGCAAAGTGCGTAAACGTAAAACTTACAGACCGAAGGCGTGACTTCGTGAGCTTCTCAAGGTCAGTAGTAGTACAACCCTTTACAAGAACATAGGCTCTGATACCAACTGTAAAGGCCCGTATTTCGTAATCATAATTTTGCGGAGTTATTAAAATTTTTCTAAATAAATAATTATCGTATCTCATTTAATTAAAATAAACATGTAACTAATTTTTAACTTTAAATTAACAGCGGAAGCAAATAACGTTTTCAACCAACAATTTAAAAATAATCCAACGTAAACATCAACTTAAAAATAGTCCAACGTATTAAAACTGAGTTTGGATAATAGAAGGTGCATAAATTAAATCATGAGGTCCTCGGGTTTACTACTGCTGTCCCAAGATCACTCACTGGTCTCCGCCCGCGGTCTCAACCTCGTCAATACCTACAACAATCAAGTCTATTGAGTCTAAAGACCCAACATGTATATATCGTGAATAACAAGTAAATATATCATAAAATCGCATGCAACGTAAAAATAACGTATCGTAACGCGCATGGTGAAAATCGTATCGTGAATAATTATAACAACGTGCATATCTAAAAATCATACGTAAAAGCTTTGCTCAATAGAGCTCTGTCATAACATATCATAATTTTCTGGTAGAGATAATGTTTCTAAGCAAGTGGCCCATAACATAGCGTAAGCGCCTGATCAGACTAAACTACAGTATACTGGGCGGTAGAGATCAATCACTGCCCTTGGACTGGATGTCCGTACCCATACATAATCATAAACCGGTCGTAAGTCACCGGGCGGAGAGGTCCTCGGTCGTTCCTACCGACTTCCAAACCCATAAGCATAAGGTGGCCACAAGACATATCGCATATATCTCAAAAATAAACATTTTATATTTTTATGCACGTAATATAATTATAACCTTATTTTTACCGGATAAGTTGGATCGTTCCCAGGCTTGCTGCGACTTACTACTAATATGTGACACATGAAATAAATCTTAACTTGACAAAATCTTAACAATAGAACCAAAAACGAGACGATTTGGACCAACAACTTGATTTTTAACCATGGCTTCGTACCAACCCAAACCAACATTAAACCGACGTTTAACCATGATTAAAAATACCCCAAACATACTGAAAAATATGCATAATAACTATAAAACACGAAAATGGGTGAAAGGAATCAAAAAACATAAAATACTCTTTCGAGAGTCATTTTGGCACATTTCACCGTAAATTCTCGTACGACCTCTAAACTCGACCGAATCACAAACGGCAAAAAACATGACTTTCCTAACTCATTGAGGTACTGTCCAGTCCAAAGCCATGGGCTAAAAGCCAGCCAAGAACTCAAACCAACCTCATGAACCGAACAGCATGTTGCTGTCAAATTACAGCAGGAGCAGCTTGTTTATTTGAGGGGAAATTCTGAAATTTAATGACCAAGGGCTTGAACCACCACCCAAAGACTCTTTCCAACATCCTAAGGCATGGCTTGGACCATGGCTAAGGGGTAGAAGCCAACCACAAACAAAACCACACCCCAAAACCGAAACACACTCACACAGGAAATGGAAAGACCGAAATATGCACTTGTGTTGTTGTTTAAAAATTTTGAGGGAACCATGAACCAAACCTTGAAAAGACACCTTGGTCACGTCCTAGACATGGTAAGTGAGGGTTATAACCATGGCTACAGTCCCTAGGACAGCCAAGATTAGAACACACACCTTAACCACCCAAATGACCAAAACCGTGACTCATTATTGCACCTAAGGGAAAGTTGCTGTCATTCTTTCGTTCTTGAGTGTATGGACTGAAACACATGAACCAAAAACCACCTAACATACTCTAAATCATGCCTATAATCAGCCTTGGGAGCCTGGAACCGAAACAACTCCTGAAATCACAAGAAACATCTCAAACAAAAACATAAGCCAATTCCGAGGACCTGTGCAGATTTTTCGAAAATGTTGCTGCCATAATTTCGTTTTGCCTCATGAATCTTTAACATATAATGTTTAAAAATATTTATAGGACTTGATTGAAGAGCAAAGAAACAACATATACATGCCTGGAAGTTGTTTTGAATAAAACAAATCAAAACGACAATACGATGCGACGGAATCGGAGTTGGCTTTTCCTTCTTGTTTCTGCTGTTGTTCTCTCGAATTCAGCAGCTTGTTCTTTCTGATATTTCGAATGTAGGGGTGTGGTTGATGTTAGGGATGAAGGTGTATGATATAGGAGGTGTTAAAGGGGTCTTGAAGTGCATTTAGTGGAGAGTTACAAGTGCAAGAAGTTGAATGGGATTGAATTGATTTCCCTTCACCCCTTGCTGCCGAAGGATTCTTCATTATTTTCCTTATTATTGCTGCTATTCTTACACGACTATGGCAGCTGGTTTCTCTTGATATTTTTGAGAATATAGGTGTAGGATATGTAGGTGATGAAGATGAATGTTATAAGTAGTGTTAAATGGGTCATAACATGCATTAAGGTTGGAGGTTACAACTCAAGAAGTGGAATGGTTTGAAATGTTTTCTTATTCCTTGCTAGCCTATTCTTTTCCATCATTTTTGTTGCATATACACGTTGGTATGCTAGGTAGTTAGATGAGGATGAATGTGGTGTGCTATAATATTTGAATTACCATTACTTGGTGAAT
This sequence comes from Primulina tabacum, assembly GCF_025594145.1. NCBI lineage: Eukaryota > Viridiplantae > Streptophyta > Magnoliopsida > Lamiales > Gesneriaceae > Primulina > Primulina tabacum. The sequence continues at coordinate 113,804 of NW_027459731.1, read as the reverse complement.
TAAGAGGGTAAATGAATACACCATGAAGTGTAATTAGGAGTGGTTTAAATGGGGTGTTACTAACTTTTGAATTATTTTAAATGTTGGACTCAAAATTATTATTGCTAATTTGCATGGTATTTTATTGTTTAAATCTTGTATTTTAATTGCTTAAAGTTTAGCACTCTCATTATATATTTTAGTGAATTTACACATTAAATTTGGGTTAGATTATTGCATGGCATTCATGACCTCAAATTTAAATATTCAAATGCTATGATTAATTTCTTGACTATATTATACCTAGATTAATTTATCCCCACTTGTTTACATATTTTAATTTAAGCTTTAATTAAATATTAAACTAAAGTACTTATTTAATAACTTAGCTCTAATTAATTAATAAATCCTAAAACATTCTTTTTCTTTAAATTAAATTATTCCTTGACTTAATTTAAATTTAGTAATATTTTTCTTATTATTAATCTTATATTTAATCTCCAAACTCCGGTCCGGCCTCGCGTATTTATTTTGAAAAGATAAAACTAAACATCTATTTGTTTTAAATAAATAATCATGACTCAATAAATTTAAAAGAATGAATTTAAACTCTCATGCATAAAAATCATTTTAATTTAAATAACAGTAATTATGTATGGCTTATACGTAGTCTGATTTTCGGGACGTTACAGATATACAAATCAAAAGCATTCCATTTGATTACCAAAATAATTGAGACAAATTTAAACTCCCAAGATAACAGGTGGTTCACAACAAAATATATTAGCCAACTCCAACCATTACAAAACAAAATACTTTCTTAACCATCCATTGACAAAATAATCATTTCATCCTTCCTCTAAGCTTGGCACATTTCCTTCTTCTGTCTCGACACCACGCCGTATCAGTCTCGGTTACCTGCATCTCCACATTTGTAACATTTGTTGCTCCATACGAGACATTCACCCTTGTGTAGCTTGTTGCATTTGGGACATAAAGGCCTATTCGTCTCAGACTGAACCACAGGAGCTTTACCTCGATGTTCTTCTTTTCCTTTTCCTTTGTATCCCCCTTTCTAACTTTGACTCGAAGTTTGAATCTTTTGATTAAAGCTCTGTTTTCTCAATTGCCTTTCCTTTTCAATCTCTTTCTCGTCATGTTCCGCTAAAAGAGCTTTCTCCACGATCTCTTTGTATGTTGTGGCCTTAGACATTCTGACATCCCTCCTGATCTCAGCTCTCAAGCCTCTCACGAAGTGTTCCCCTCGATCTTTGTCATTCGAGGCTATGAAAGGAACAAACAAACAACCTTCTTCAAACTTCAAAATATAATCATTCACATTCAAGTTTCCCTGCTTTAGTTCCAAGAACTCCTTCACTTTCTGTGTCTTGACATTCGTGGAGAAGTATTTGTCATAAAATAGCTCCTTGAACTCATTCCATTGGAGGGTTTGAACGTTGACAGTTACCTTCGTGGCCTCCCACCAAATGCGTGTAGTCTTAGTCAGAAGAAACACTGAATTTACTAGGATTATTTTTATTGTAAGGCCCTGGCCCTGTCCTCAGACCCTACAATCACAGTTCCTGGACTCAGACCAGCTTGCACTTACTCATCGGACTTCTCCACGCCAGGAAAGTGGAGTTTCTGCATTCCCAAGATTAGACCCCTCAACCTATTGGCATATAGGTATATTGGCTACAATCCTGGTAACCACTTGAGCTGCCTGCAATCACAGTTCCTGGACTCAGACCAGCTTTCACTTACTCATCGGACTTCTCCACGCCAGGAAAGTGGAGTTTGAGCCTTCCCAGGATTCGACCCCTCAACGTCCTGGTATATAGGTATATTGGCTACAATTCTGTTAACCACTTGAGCTGCAGGAAAGTGGAGTTTGTGCCTTCCCAGGATTCGACCCCTCAACCTCCTAGTATATAGGTATATTGGCTACAATCCTGGTAGCCACTTGAGCTATATTTGTTTATTTGTTATAGAATAGGCCGTATATCATTAATGGATGGTCAAATTACGTATTAGTTAGGACACATTCCTTGAAATCCAGGAATTTCAAGGAATAGGCCGTATATCAATAATGATGTACATATTTGTTTATAATGAACAATAATTTATTATAAATTACTGGCTACTATGATCCTCATTAATTTATATATCTGGTCTATAGGAAAAGTTTATGTTAAAATTTTAAAATATAAAAATTTCAATTATTATAAAACCAGGAAATGGAAGAAACATACTATTTTAACAGTTGGAAATTATATTTTTCTTATCAAATTAATGAATATTTTGATTTGAATCTATAAATCATACATATATTTTTCCATTATAGCATACATTTCTCACTAATACTCGATGTTAATTAATTAAATACAATAACATAAACACACAACTCTATTACTTCAAATGTATTTTATGATCTTGTCAAGGCATTATTTATATATCCATGATTATGTTTTCTCATTTATTGCATCAATTTAGAAAAAATTTATATATACTTATTTCTGAGATTTATTACGCATGCAATTGCTAGGTTTGATCCTAGAATTAAAATCTAATCCGATACGTATATGCTGAGGAAATCAAAGTTGACAATAGGCTGAGATGCACAAATTAGACAATACTTGAAACAAATAAAATAATTCCCAACTTTAATAGCGACACACGAAGATATTTATAATTTCCCAAACGTGTATCTTTCTAGAGTTTTATTTATAAATAATTTTTAAAAAATAAAAGTTCTGTTGAAAATAAGAGTGATAAATATTGAAAATTAGAGAGTGATGATGTATGTAATGATGTAATTAGTTATAGATTATTTTCAAAAAATTTTATAAATAGATCTTTTAATTTGTGAAGAAAAAACACAATTGATTGGAAAATTTTTTATAAAGTGTGTAGTTTAATATTTTTTGTGAGTTTAAGATTTTTACTTTTCATCGTAAATTTTTATTTTTAACACGTTATCAGCACGATACTTGAAGATTCTCCATATTTTTTCAAGCTCCAAAACACAAGAAAAAGGTAACAATATTCAAAAGTAAGAATATTTATTTTGCTGTTTATTTTTTTTATCATGTGTATATTTAATATATAATATCATGTTATTATATAATAAAAAGAGTTTATGACACCTCATTATAATAACATGATATGATTATATTATTACACTGTTATATTTTTATTGTATATATATTTGAATAATATCATATTATTATATAAAAAAAGTATATGACACCTCATTATAATAAAATGATGTGATTATTTCACTGTTTATATATTTTTATTGTGTTATATAATAATTATATATATATTTGTATAGTGTCACAGTATTATATAAAAGGAGTCCTTGACACCTCATTATAATAATGTGATGTGATATACATAATTATTTAAACATGGTTAACATTATATACATCATAAAAGAATTTTTTTTAGTGTTATATTATAAAATCAGGAAACAGAAATAAGGATACTATTTTAATAGGTGGAAATTATATTTTTCTTATCAAACTAATGAATATTTTCATTTGAATCTATAAAGCATATATATATATATATTCGCGATGTAGCATACATTTCTCACTAATACTCGATATTAATTAATTAAATACAGTAACATAAACACACAACTCCATTACTTCAAATGTATTTTCTCATTCCAAAGATGTTGTTGTCTCTCATTTGAATCTCAAGATATTTGCAGCGTTCCTGCAGTATCATGAACGCTCTTGCAATCGATTTCAAATCAATTTATTCTATGGAAGATGATGTTGTCTCTCAAGTCTTTAAAGTTGTTGAGTCATCTGGACTCAAGGCTTTCTCAGTTCATCTTTGGACATCTACATGGATGAGCTGAAAAGTTTCTACACGAGAGAGATAATAACTGAAGACGGAAAGATATTGTTGTCTTTGGGAGAGGATAGTCTGTTAATCGAGCATGTTTATTTCTCTGCATTGTTTCAGTTGCCCATTGAAAGGCTAACTGACTTCTCTCTAATACCTCAACAAGCAGTCGAAGAGATAAAGGTGAAATTTTTTTGCATCTGGTGATATTATCAAGACATCTGGAAAGAAAGAGATGAAGTTGGAATATCAACTTCTGGCTGATGTTGTGGCCAAGTCAATTCTAACGGAGATAGATTCTTTTAATGCCTACACTGAAGAAATTTTTTTGGTGATGACAACTGAAACGTCCACTACTCATTTTTCTTTAAAATATACAAGAATTCTTTTTTCCTTCCTACACTATTCGGCCGAACTACCATACACATACATATATATTTTAAAAATACCTTTGCATCATTTAAAATAAATTCACCAACTATTATTTGAAAATCCAAAAGAAAGAAATTCAAGCATAAAATCGAAAATCGTCAACCAACCCAACTTTAAAATTTTCAAAAATAACTTTAACTCTAACATCCTCTCAAAAACCTCTCAAAAGCATCATAAGTCATAAAATCCTAAAAGCAACTCAAATCATTTAGCATAAATCATAAACGTAAATCATAAACGTAATTTATTTGCGGAAAACTTGCATTGGTCCTCGGGTTATGTGCACCTTCAGTCCAGCAAGATCAACAATCAAGTCCCTAATTAACATCAACATCATGCTCACCTGCATCGATCACACCTAGTGAGTCTATTGACTCAGCAAATCTTAACCATGATAACAAGTAGTACATATACAATTATATGCAACAATGAAAAAACTTTTACTTAAATTAGTTTTTCATGAATATGCGTAACCTTAAATATTTTCCTTACATCATATACATTTCCCTTTTCATCATATACATATATATTTTTCTTTTTATTGAATTCGGATCGTTAATTGTGACTTTCGTTTCAGCTAAAGATCAATGGATCCATCTACGTGTAACCACAGTATTGGGCAGCGGGGACATCAGTGACATTCTCACTCGTCAATTGAGCTTTGGCCTTACATATCATCATATCATGTATATGGAAATACGATCGTCGGGCTCCCTCTGGGGCCTTCTCCCGTAAACGAGCTCCCTCTAATGCCTTTTCCCTCACGATATCTCCAATCATATCATCGTATTAGTCACAATTACTTCACCTCCTTCAACGTTTCATATTTTCATCACTCATAAAAATTCAATCATATATAAATCATTTTTCTTTTAAACAAAGCATGTAACACGTCTTTTAGCGTTAACATTTCATCATAAAATTTCATAAATATTTAAAATAAACATATTAACATTATTTACATCATACAGAGCACTGCCACAACGTCTACTATTTTTAGGAGTAAAATGACCGTTTTACCCTTAGACTTAGAATTTCTCGTTCTTGTCTTTTTCTTGCTTTCGTTAACTCTAGACCATCCCAAATAATTATTTAAGCTTAAGTTAACTTCTCATATTTTTATTTAGATTAAATTTGAGGCTTTCAATTTAATTTCCTATTTATTAACTCATAAAGTGTTAAATTCTCGGATTAATTCAAACTTTATATTTTAATCCCAAATTTTAAACATAAACTTTTTATGCCTAAATTACCCTCGTGAACCATGAATTGACCCCCATGGATCATGGTACGAATTCCTTAGCCATTATTATCCTAATTCGAACCCTAACTTGTATGCCTCGAGCCACCTCACGATTTACTCGAGCCATACCCGAGCCACCTTGAGCCACCAACCTCTGACCAGACCTCCTAGGGACCCTAGTGAACCCTCTGGACTCACCTTAACCCACACACCTAGCCCCTCGATCAAAACCTAGTCGCGCGAGTTACCATCCTTGACTAGGAGTCTTTTACTCGACTAAGACTCTACTACCCGAGCCACCACCGAGCCCGAACCCTCCTAGGACCATGACTAACCTACTTAGATTCCCCTTCGCTCAGGCCCCACAGCCCATGCATGTAAACATGCATGGATCATCTCCCTTACGCGGCCGCGGCTGGAAGAGCCCTAGCCGTGCGCCTCTTCTCCTCCAGCCCTTCCAGCTTCGTGTGGACCTTCTTTGCTCAAGACCAGGACCCTCACGAGCCTAGCCCTTCACCCTGAAAAAGCCTTGTGCAGCCTCCGTTTCTAATACTCCAAATTCGACCCCCTACCATCCTTTAAACCTTCGAGTCGTGCGTGCCTTGGCTTCTTCTGATCTAGCGCCGAACCGTGACCCTTAAGGCCCATAAAAAAAATCTATTTGGCCCTTTTTTACATCCCTAACATTGCAGCCCCCTTGGTGCTATATTACAATAGTTTTGCATTATAAAAACACATGTTCAAGGCATAATATGACCCAAAAACGAAAATAATACACGAATAACATATTTTACATGCAATCATGCTTCAATCAAGTAATATGGTGTGATAGATGAGAAAAAAAGAATTAAGGCGTGCCTTGGCGTTTATTAAGCATAAAAAGCGGCTTGGCGATGCGAGGGACATTGACGGAGAGATGAGGGAAGGAGCTAGCTGAATTTTTCTTCAAACCTTGAATAAATTTCCTTCCAATTCGTGTGGTGTGTGTTGCTGATGGAGAAGAAGAGTCCTAGTATTATTTTAGGTTAAGGGGCGTGAGTTGTGTGGGGTTTTGGGGAGGGTTTTTGGCTTTTATTTTAATTAAAACTCATGGTGTCACGCCCCGTGTCCGAAGCGTTTATGACATCCGGCATTGTTTAACAATTACTCGCAAACAATTAAGCCTCGTATCAAATCAAAATAGTATTTTTCATAAAATAATATTGTCTTTTACAATGACAATGAAATAAACATTACATCAGAGTTTCAACTAGCGGAAACAAAAGGAAAGCAAAATTCTTGAGTTTTGATCTTGATCTTCGATTCACCAACCCCAGAAAGCATCTTGCTCTTCTTCATTCAGTTGTTCCTCGTTTTTATCTGAAATTTGTAAGGGGGTGAGTGGCCCCGTGACCGAAGCGTCTGTGACATCCGGCATTGTTTAACAATTACTCGCAAACAATTAAGCCTCATATCAAATCAAAATAGTATTTTTCATAAAATAATATTGTCTTTTACAATGACAATGAAATAAACATTACATCAGAGTTTCAACTAGCGGAAACAAAAGAAAAGCAAAATTCTTGAGTTTTGATCTTGATTGAAACGTCCTGCCCTTTTTATTGCTTTAAAAGTACTAGAAATTTTTTTTTTTAAAACCTCACATAGCATTCAGCCGAACCATAAAATCTCATAAAATATTTTTGACATCATTTTAAAATAAACAACCAACTAACATTTTTCTAAATCTAAAATAACATTTGAAAAGTATAGCTCATACTAAACCTCTCAAAAATCTCTTAAAAGCATAAATAAATAATATTAAAAATCTTTAACTTAAATCATAAAGCATAATGCGGAAAATGTAGCGCTGATCCTCGAGTTGTGTGCGCCTTCAGTCCAGTCAAATCACTCATCAAGTCCTCCCTCAATACCACCTGCATCCATCACACCTAGTGAGTCTAAAGACTCAACACACCATAATCTTTATAACGAGTAATACGTAATACAGTCAACATATAACGGTGAAAAATATATGTACTTAAAATATCGTTTTCATGAAGATGCATAAACATAAACATTTTTGTAAATATTTTCAAGATGCATAAAACTTTAAACATAAACATTTTCGTAAAATACTTTTTCATGACATGCAATCATAAACCTTAACCTTTTCCCTTTTTCCTCAACATGACATGACATAAAACATTTTTCATTATCATAAACATTTTTCCTTTTCCTTTTCCTTTTCCTTTTCCTTTTTCCTTTTGTTGAATTCAGATCTTTAATTGTGACTTTCCTGATCATGCTCATGAGGGTCGATGGATCCATCTACATAAAACCACAGTACTGGACGGCGGGGGACACCAGCAACACTCTCACCGATCAACTGGGCCCTGGCCTATCATGATTCGAATAGAAATACGATCGTCGGGGCTCCCTCTGGGCCTTTTCCCATAAATAGGCTCCCTCTGGGGCCTTTTCCCCTCACAATATTCCCATTCTTCCGTTACCACAAAACCGTTACCACGTATCCGTTACCACATATCCGTTACCACATATTCGCAATGATGGAAACACGATCGTCGGGCTCCCACTGGGACCATAACCCTCACGACGTCGCCAACATTAACGAATTAGTCACAATTATTTCACATCCTTCAACATTTTTCATTAACATCACTTTAGAAAAATCATGAATATCATTACATTTTTAATTTTTGAAACCAAGCATGCAACATGTATTTTAAATGTCTTCTTAAATCATAAAAATCTCTTAGACATTTAAAAATCATCATTTAATCATGAACAATTCATAAACATTTAAAAATAATCATATTTACATAAAATAGCATTTAGGGCACTGCCATGACCTTTACTAATTTTCTGGTGTAAAAAGACTGTTTTACCCCTGGAGTCGTCATTTTACGTTTCTGTCTTTTTTCTTGATTTCATGACTCTAACATGTCCCAAATAATTATTTAAGCCTACAAAGATTTTCTCATATTTTTATTTAGCTTAATTCGTTGACTTTTAAATTTATCTTTAAATATAACATTTTAATGCGTTTTAATCCCGAATTACCAAACTTTCATATAAAATTCCCAAATTAAAAGCTTAGACTTATATTAATTATTTAAGTTTAAACCTAATTTTTTTCATAGTTTTATAAGGCCTAAAACTAGCTTTTCGATAGATTCCTCGATTCGTTTTTAACCTTAAACGTACATCCCGGTTTTGACTCGTATGGACTCGAAACTTAACCAAAACTTACCAAACTTGAACTAAAGCCTCCTAACACATAACTAAACCTTTTCCAACCCAAATCAAGCCCATTTAGTCCTTTGAACACTTCCCTAGCAGCTACTGAATTTCTGCACAAGGAATCCTAGTTCTAATAGAATTTGAACTCCTCCTTCTTCGGCTCCAACCCTTAATCACTTTGTCCAGCCTTTGTGCAACCTGTCTAAGACCCTGGCAGCACCCTCCTAAGCCCCTTGGTCGTGCCCTTGACAGCAGCAAGCCGCCGCAAGCCCTAGTGAACCCTAGCGAAAGAGTCCCAACCCACTAGGACTCTAAATTTTCGTTTCCTATGATACATGGTCCTGTCCAGCCCTTGTTCATGCCCTTGAGGACTCTAAATCCAGTGGAAAAACGTCCCCTATGAAGCCCCTAACATGGCAGCCCCTTAATGCAAAGTTATCATAAGTTTGGATCATGAAAGCATAAGTTTTTGACATGATATGGATTAAAAACGAAAATACATAAAAGATCAACATATTTTCCATGCAAACATAATTAAAACATGTAATATGGTGTGATAGACGAGAAAAGGAGATTTATGGCGTGCCTTTGCGTAATTTACGCACGAAAATTTGTTGACGATTGCGAAGAACGGGCGAGAACCGCGGCTATCACCTTCCTTAGCTTTCTACCGAAATATTTCCTTCAAAAGTGTGGTGTGTGTGCTTCGTGTAGGGCTGGCCGAAGTGTTTAAGAATATCTGGAGTGTGTGAGACGTGAGTTTTGTATGTTTTGGGGAGGGTTTTTTAATGCATTTTATAGTTAATTACTTCACTAAATAGGCTTAGGCCCCTTTAACATATAATTAGGCCCATTAGTGCTCATTTAGTTTTTTAATTAAAATATAAAATAGTTTTGGGTAAAAATAAGTTTGTGAATTTAATAGCCGGGTTGCCAAGACGTTCGTATTTTTTGTTGAAAAACCAACACCTATAAAAATTATGTCCCGGCGTATAAAATCACCTCAAAACCCCTCATTTTCAAAAATACAAAAAGCAACAACCTTATTTTAAATAATTAAAAATAATTATTTAATAAAAACATTTTCTATTTACAGCCCTCGGTCTCCGTTCCTCGATCGTCACTTGAATAATCCTTAAAAATACGATTTTAATGCAATCATATAGCAAAAATATATTTTAAACATGTAAATATGCACAACATAATTAATTCATGCAATTAAAACATTTAATTAAAATACAAGAGAATTTAATAATTGCATGCACGTGGTTTGCGTGGACCTTAAAATTTTCGGGGCGTTACAATCTTCCTCCCTTAAATTGAATTTCGTCCTCGAAATTCGCTTATCCTAGATAACCCAAAGTTTAGGCTTAATTCTAATATCCCAAAAATCCACGCTTTCGCTGCGCTACTCTGATCAAACTTAAGTTCTAGAATATCCTTACGTCTTCTTGATCCCAATTAAATTTTCCTTCTAAATCCTTATTTTCAGCTCGCAACTTAAAAGACCCAAATGACTTAGTGCTATTACTATTATACCTCGAATTTCAATTTTTCTTGAAATTCCAAAATTTAAAAGATGGATGGTCATACTTATTGTATATTATTTTTCTTATTTTATACCCAAAATATTCATCAACTTATCATATTTCAGTCTTAAAATCCCAAACGCATCCGCTGACGCTTATATTTTCAAGCCTAATATCGATTCATTCTTAAAAACTCTTGATTAAAATTCCTTATAACATTGTAACCCAATATATCCCAAGGTTTCAAATATTCTTAAAAGTCCAAATCCTCAAAATTCCTATCAATTAAACCATCAAATTATCGCTTATTGCAAAATTAGTCCCCAAATTCCTTAAAAATCTCAAAATTAATTCTTAATTTCCCCAAAAATTATCCTAATTGATCCTTAATTTTGAAAATCCTACGATTAACCCATAAGTTCTTGGCATTCTTAATTTTCTTCTACAGGTTTCCCATAATATAATTTCAATAAACTTAAACTTATTTACCCAAAAAAGCAATTCATATAACCAATCTTATTTTTCATCAACTTAAAATCCCAATTTATATATTTTCTTATTCCCAAAGTCGTTGCAATCCTCGAATAATTATTTCTTATGTCTAATTCCCAAAAATTAATTCAACTAGTACCCAAGAGTCATCAATATTTTCTTAGAAAATCTACGTGTCCTAAAAGCATTCATAATATTCACGATTAACTTATGGCCCAAAAAGTAAAACGTCAATACTAAAACCCAAAATTCAACATCGTCCAATTCCACCACGAAGCCAACATGCGTTGAAAAAAAATAATTTTTTCATTTCATATCGTATCACGTATAAAAATTCTAAAGCATGTAAGTCATACATTATCATGAAGCTATTAAACATGTGACGTGATCATATAATTCATGTACTTATGCATGTAACATCATAAAATCATATAAAGCATGTAAACTTACAAGTTTGAGGCTTGACGAATGATCTTCCCGGCGCTGATGGTGGCACAACCCTTTACAGGACCTTTGCTCTGATACCAACTGAAACGTCCTGCCCTTTTTATTGCTTTAAAAGTACTAGAAATTTTTTTTTTTAAAACCTCACATAGCATTCAGCCGAACCATAAAATCTCATAAAATATTTTTGACATCATTTTAAAATAAACAACCAACTAACATTTTTCTAAATCTAAAATAACATTTGAAAAGTATAGCCCATACTAAACCTCTCAAAAATCTCTTAAAAGCATAAATAAATAATATTAAAAATCTTTAACTTAAATCATAAAGCATAATGCGGAAAATGTAGCGCTGGTCCTCGAGTTGTGTGCGCCTTCAGTCCAGTCAAATCATTCATCAAGTCCTCCCTCAATACCACCTGCATTCATCACACCTAGTGAGTCTAAAGACTCAACACACCATAATCTTTATAACGAGTAATACGTAATACAGTCAACATATAACGGTGAAAAATATATGTACTTAAAATATCGTTTTCATGAAGATGCATAAACATAAACATTTTTGTAAATATTTTCATGATGCATAAAACTTTAAACATAAACATTTTCGTAAAATACTTTTTCATGACATGCAATCATAAACCTTAACCTTTTCCCTTTTTCCTCAACATGACATGACATAAAACATTTTTCATTATCATAAACATTTTTCCTTTTCCTTTTCCTTTTCCTTTTTCCTTTTGTTGAATTCAGATCGTTAATTGTGACTTTCCTGATCATGCTCATGAGGGTCGATGGATCCATCTACATAAACCCACAGAACTGGGCGGCGGGGGACACCAGCAACACTCTCACCGGTCAACTGGGCCCTGGCCTATCATGATTCGAATAGAAATACGATCGTCGGGGCTCCCTCTGGGGCCTTTTCCCATAAATGGGCTCCCTCTGGGGCCTTTTCCCCTCACAATATTCCCATTCTTCCGTTACCACAAAACCGTTACCACGTATCCGTTACCACATATTCGCAATGATGGAAACACGATCGTCGGGCTCCCACTGGGACCATAACCCTCACGACGTCGCCAACATTAACGAATTAGTCACAATTATTTCACATCCTTCAACATTTTTCATTCACATCACTTTAGAAAAATCATGAATATCATTATATTTTTCATTTTTGAAACCAAGCATGCAACATGTATTTTAAATGTCTTCTTAAATCATAAAAATCTCTTAGACATTTAAAAATCATCATTTAATCATGAAAAATTCATAAACATTTAAAAATAATCATATTTTCATAAAATAGCATTTAGGGCACTGCCATGACCTTTACTAATTTTCTGGTGTAAAAAGACCGTTTTACCCCTGGAGTCGTCATTTTACGTTTCTGTCTTTTTTCTTGATTTCATGACTCTAATATGTCCCAAATAATTATTTAAACCTAAAAAAATTTTCTCATATTTTTATTTAGCTTAATTCGTTGACTTTTAAATTTATCTTTAAATATAACATTTTAATGCGTTTTAATCCCGAATTACCAAACTTTCATATAAAATTCCCAAATTAAAAGCTTAGACTTATATTAATTATTTAAGCTTAAACCTAATTTTTTTCATAGTTTTATAAGGCCTAAAACTAGCTTTTCGATAGATTCCTCGATTCGTTTTTAACCTTAAACGTACATCCCGGTTTTGACTCGTATGGACTCGAAACTTAACCAAAACTTACCAAACTTGAACTAAAGCCTCCTAACACATAACTAAACCTTTTCCAACCCAAATCAAGCCCATTTAGTCCTTTGAACACTTCCCTAGCAGCTACTGAATTTCTGCACAAGGAATCCTAGTTCTAATAGAATTTGAACTCCTCCTTCTTCGGCTCCAACCCTTAATCACTTGGTCCAGCCTTTGTGCAACCTGTCTAAGACCCTGGCAGCACCCTCCTAAGCCCCTTGGTCGTGCCCTTGACAGCAGCAAGCCGCCGCAAGCCCTAGTGAACCCTAGCGAAAGAGTCCCAACCCACTAGGACTCTAAATTTTCGTTTCCTATGATACATGGTCCTGTCCAGCCCTTGTTCATGCCCTTAAGGACTCTAAATCCAGTGGAAAAACGTCCCCTATGAAGCCCCTAACATGGCATCCCCTTAATGCAAAGTTATCATAAGTTTGGATCATGAAAGCATAAGTTTTTGACATGATATGGATTAAAAACGAAAATACATAAAAGATCAACATATTTTCCATGCAAACATAATTAAAACATGTAATATGGTGTGATAGACGAGAAAAGAAGATTTATGGCGTGCCTTTGCGTAATTTACGCACGAAAATTTGTTGACGATTGCGAAGAACGGGCGAGAACCGCGGCTATCACCTTCCTTAGCTTTCTACCGAAATATTTCCTTCAAAAGTGTGGTGTGTGTGCTTCGTGTAGGGCTGGCCGAAGTGTTTAAGAATATCTGGAGTGTGTGAGACGTGAGTTTTGTATGTTTTGGGGAGGGTTTTTTAATGCATTTTATAGTTAATTACTTCACTAAATAGGCTTAGGCCCCTTTAACATATAATTAGGCCCATTAGTGCTCATTTAGTTTTTTAATTAAAATATAAAATAGTTTTGGGTAAAAATAAGTTTGTGAATTTAATAGCCGGGTTGCCAAGACGTTCGTATTTTTTGTTGAAAAACCAACACCTATAAAAATTATGTCCCGGCGTATAAAATCACCTCAAAACCCCTCATTTTCAAAAATACAAAAAGCAACAACCTTATTTTAAATAATTAAAAATAATTATTTAATAAAAACATTTTCTATTTACTGCCTTCGGTCCCCGTTCCTTGATCTTCACTTGAATAATCCTTAAAAATACGATTTTAATGCAATCATATAGCAAAAATATATTTTAAACATGTAAATATGCACAACATAATTAATTCATGCAATTAAAACATTTAATTAAAATACAAGAGAATTTAATAATTGCATGCACGTGGTTTGCGTGGACCTTAAAATTTTCGGGGCGTTACATTGATCTTCGATTCACCAACCCCAGAAAGCATCTTGCTCTTCTTCATTCAGTTGTTCTTCATTTTTATCTGAAATTTGTAAGGGGGTGAGTGTTTTGAGAAACACTCAGCAAGTGGGGGTCGATCGATTTCCAATGATACATATAGAACTTAATCTTTAAAACATTTCTTTAACAAACTTTCAAATCTTATTACTTTTAACTCATTATAACAGAAACGAAACAATTATGACACCGAGGTTATCAGAAGATTCAGAGTAGTTCAGAAACAGATCGGAACAAACAGAACACTGTTACTCATCTCATTTCCATGGTCAAATTGTCCCCAATATGTTAGTCCTCTAAGGGGTGAGGCCAGAACTTGGTTTTATACCCACCGGTGGGGGCCAGAACTTGGTTTTATACCCACCGGTGGGGGCCAGACAGAAATGGTTTTATACCCACCATTGTGGGCCAAACGGAAATGATTTTATACCCACCATTGGGGGCCAGGCAGAATCACAATTCTCGTCCCATTTCAAATTGAATCGTAACAGTGTACACAAAATTCAGAGACAACAGACAGAACTTATCAGGAGTTTCAGATATCAGAGTTTCAACGGATTCAGCGGAATCAAGGAATTTCGAAGCATAGAAGAAACATATAATCGATCGAAATTTTAAAAGACGGACATCATGCTGTTTTCGAAAATGAGGACACACATTCATGCATGTCATAACTTATATATTCAAGATTTAAAAATACAAACGAATATACATATAAAAAACCCACTTACCGATTCTCGTACAAAGTTCCTCTCGAAAATTGAGCAGCACTTCATCGTGACTTTAACAAATGCGATCTTCAATTGCGCATCACTTCGATTATTCCTTCGAGCAGACTGAGACACAATTTTAGCAGCACTTCGATGTAAATTTTGATCGCCTGCACTACAAGAATCTCTTCCTCTTCCTTGCTCTCCTTTGGCCGAAATTTGGGAGTGCGTTTTGGTGTGCTTTTCTTCCAACCTTGAGGTGGTATTTATAGGAGAAAGAAAGGCTTTCCACCTAGCCATTTGGCTGATTTCTTGGCCTCCAAAAATGGAGTAATGATGATCATAATGGTGGTCAAAGATATGCCAAGCACCAAGAGTCATTCCTTGCACCATAAATTTGTCCTAGCCTCTTAGCTCCTCCCTTAGCTCCTTCATTGGTTATCTCAATGGTCATTTCTTGCATACTAAGTTTGTCCAAACCTTTAATTCCCCCTTTAGCTCTCTTTTTGGCCTTTTTAGGACAAGCATGATTGAGCTTATTTGAGCTGGAAGATTGAGCTCATGAGCTAGGGGCTTTCTCCCCAAGAATGAATGAACTTCCTCGAGCTGAGGGTTTTAGCTTTTGAGCTGAGGGTTTCTTTTCCAAGAATCTTGGAGCTTCCTTGAGCTGAGAGTTTTAGCTTTTGAGCTTAGGGTTTCCTCTTCCGAGCGACATACCCTCAATTCTCAAGGTTTTGCATTGCCTCGGCTTCTTTTTGAGCTACTTTCCAAGCTTTTTGAGGTGCTTTGCTTCAAAAAATCCTGGTTCTCACATCCCACCCTCTTTATTGGAAGTTTCGTCCTCGAAACTTTAGTTAGCTAGATCTTTAAAGTGATGAGGGTGCCGAGTGCGCATACTTTCTTCAAATTCCCAAGTTGCTTCTCTTTCCATATGATTTGACCATTGTATCTTGACATATGGAATTGTTTAGCGTCTCAGCACTTGGTATTTGGTGTCCACTATTCGAATAGGGACTTCTTCCCTTCGTTTAGTAGCGATGCAACTTTAAGATTCTGAATTGGATCTGAGACATACTTTCTTAGCTGTGAGACGTGGAAGACGTTGTCAATCCTTGACATGCCTGGTGGTAAAGCCAGCCGATAAGCTAGGTTTCCCACTTTTCGCATTATTTCAAAGGGTCCGACATACCTTGGAGTTAGCTTTCTAGATTTGCTGAATCGAACCACTCTTTTCATAGGGAAAACTTTATCGTAAGCTTTCTCACCGATTTCAAACTCCAACGGTTTTCACCTTAAATCAGCCCAGCTCTTTTGTAGATCATGAGCTTCCTTGCATTTTTTCTTGATAATAGCTACTTTATCAACAATTCAAGTACCATGATAGCTTTCTCTCTGATTTCAATACTTCCATGATAATTATTGTTATCGGCAAATTCAATCAAGAGGGGTGTTTATTTAATTCCTCCGAGGTCCATGGCACACGCCCTAAAATATCTTCAATAGTTCGATCCACCGTCTTTGCCTCATGTTTAATTCTTTTTGTGTCAACAGTATTTGAGGCTTTGATGATCGATAAATTTCACACATTTGACACCAAAGAAATTGATTCTCTGGATCTTTGGCTCAAATATAATTGTGACTAATTCACTATCATGTGTTGGATAATTTTGCTCACATGGTTTTAATTTCATCGATGCATAGGCAATTACTTGCCCTCTTGAATGAGAACACATCACAATCCTCTTTTGATGAATCATTGTAAATTGTGAAATTCTTGCCTTCTTCGGGAAGTACTAATACTAGCGTAGAAACGAGTTTCTTTTTCAAGATCTAAAAACTCTTCTTACATTCTTCTCTCTAATTGAATTTAGAGTTCTTCTGAGTGAGCTTGGTGAGCGGAAGAAAATCCTTCAACACATTTTCTTAATAGCCAACTAATCCCAAAAACTTCAAATTTCTATTCCAGTATTCGATCAAGGCCATTCTATGATTGCCTCCACCTTATTGGTGATTCACTGATATGCCCATTTCAGAGATTATATGACCGAAAAATGTGACATTTTTTTAATCATAATTCACATTTCTTAAATTTAGTATTTATTTATTTTCCTCTGAGCATCGGTAGAGCAAGACGAAGATCTTCCTTGCGGTCTTACTAACTTGTTGAATATGCAAGAATGTCATCAATAAATGCTACCACAAACTTGTCGAGAAATTTTCTTGAACACTCTGTTCATGAGTTCTATGAATGTTGCTGGAGCATTGGTCAGGCCAGAAGGTATTATCGTGAACTCATAGTGTCCATACCCTTTTTTTTTTGGCTGTTTTAGGAATATTCTCTGCCTTGGCCTTCAATTGGGGTAGTCTGACCTTAGATAGAGCTTCGAAAAGATCTTAGCTCCTTTTAACTAATAGAAAAGGTCATCTATTCTTGAAAGATGACATTTGTTCTTGATCCTATTGAGTTCTTTGTAGATCGACACACTATCTTGTGCTTTCACCATTCTTTTGTGTCAATAAGAGTGAAGCTCCCCAAGGAGAGGCACTTAGTCTGATTTGTTTTTTACTATCAAATCTTGGAATTGATCTTTTAGCTTCTTGAGTTCAACTGAAGCCATTTGCTAGGGTTCCTTAGATTTTAGTGTAGCACGAGCTATCAAGTTACTTTCGAATTCTACTTCACTGTCTGAGATAATTCAAAGTAACCTTTTCGAAGCTCGCTACCACAGGAATATTTTATATCTTGAGCTTAATTCCTTCTTTTGCTTCTCTCATTATTGCTAGTTAGACTTCTTCTCCATACTCCATGCCTTTCTAGATCTGAGAAGCAGAAAGGAAGGATTTATGTTCCTTATCCTTGCCATAAAATATGATTTATTCTTGGATTGAAGTTTGGCATTCTTACCCCGACCATCTACCATTGCATGACTCTTGTCCAACCAACCAATTCTCAGAATGACGTTGAAATTTACCATAGTACACTAAATAAAATCGGCACTGAATATATGCGTATCCAGACTTATTTTATTCTATCTTAAAATTATCACGATTAATATCTCAAAACTTAAAACCAATATAGAATCTTAGAACATAACTCCTTATCAGCCTATTGACTTAAGTCCCAATAACCTAGTTAAAATTTCTTTCAACCTTGTACAGAAGAAACTAATTCCTCAAACAATTCTTCTTTTATTAAATCTGTCTTTAATCAAAACCATGAGCCTAACATGCTTTAATACAAACAAGTTTCGTTGGATGTCTTTCTCCACAAATCTTTTCCCTATTTTTCTTTTTACTATAAGAAGAGTCAGAACCTATTATGCATGCTACATTTCACTTGATGCCCACCAATATCTCATAACTCTCTTTATTTACCTAAGCTAATGACCTTAATTTCTTAACTTAAGTTATTGTTTCTTATCTTTATTAAATATTCCAAAATCTTACATATTTATATTTATCGCTTAATATCCCAAATTTAAATGTCCATACCGTCAATTATTGACATAAAAATCAACTTTTATATCTGAATATCAAAACTTATATAATTCTTATCTCATATTTTAATAAATAATTTATTATCCCCGAATCAAACATTTCATCTAAAGTCTGAAGCTTATCTTCGATAAGTAAATTCCCAAATGTAAGTCAACTTATATCAGAGTATTTGTATTCCCAAAAATATAAGTCAAATTATCTCTAATAGGTATGTTCCCAAAAATATAATTCAACTTATCTCTGTACATTCTCAAAGAAATGTTACACTTCTTTCTTTCATATCATTTAACCATAATACTAGTCCAGCCTACCTTATCATCTCTTCATCATCACTATTCTTTTTCCACTAATTCCATAGGTGTTTCTTCTTCTTTTTCTTTCACGTTTTCCACGACAAGGTGCATATAGTTATTTTGTTCTTGCAGTCTAACCATAGCGCCATGAAGCTTAGCGATGTAACGTTCTTGCTTGCTAGCAAGGTTTTCATGTTGATGAAGAGAGCGGTTAACAAAATCCTTCTCAGTTTCAATCCTTACTATCAACTTTCGATTAGGGAAAAGTAGTCGTACCATGTGAGATGTGTTACATAGGGTTAGGGCGAGCTGGCTCTCTGCTCGATTAAGGTGATGGTTGAGATGATGTATATCAGTTTGAAGCAGATTCTTAATCTTCGTGAGTTCTTGTTTATCTTGTATTTCTATAGCGAGTTGATCCTTTAGGGTTGCAATCTCTCGTGTTTGGTTTTCAATGGTATGTTGACGCTTGCGAAGGACGGATTGAGCACGAGAACGAAGGCATCCATTGAGGTAAAATTTCAGAATCAAATAAAAGATTGAAAAGCATAAACAATGTTGTCATGGGATTTTCGATACGAAGAGTTTGCAGGACGATTGGAGGAAATAGATTTTGAATTTCTCAAAGAATTTTGGAAAGAATGAGAGTTTGTTTCAGAATGTACTAGGCTTTTGCCAAAATTTGACTTCTTCAAATTTTGTCTGTCAAAATCCCAACGGGATTATGAACCTGGCGGCTCTAATACCACTTAAATGTCACGTCCCGTGTCCGAAGAGTCTGTGACATCCGGCATTGTTTAACAATTACTCGCAAACAATTAAGCCTTGTATCAAATCAAACAAGTCTTTTTCATAAAATAATATTGTCTTTTACATTGACAATGAAATAAACATTACATCAGAGTTTCAACTAGCGGAAACAAAAGGAAAGCAAAATTCTTGAGTTTTGATCTTGATCTTCGATTCACCAACCCCAGAAAGCATCTTGCTCTTCTTCATTCAGTTGTTCCTCGTTTTTATCTGAAATTTGTAAGGGGGTGAGTGTTTTGGGAAACACTCAACAAGTGGGGGTCGATCGATTTCCAATGATACATATAGAACTTAATCTTTAAAACATTTCTTTAACAAACTTTCAAATCTTATTACTTTTAACTCATCATAACAGAAATGAAACAATTATGACACAGAGGTTTTCAGACGAATCAGAGCAGTTCAGAAACAGATCAGAACAATTCAGAACTGAACAGATCGGAACAAACAGAACATTGTTACTCATCTCATTTCCAAGGTCAAATTGTCCCCAATATGTTAGTCCTCTAAGGGGTGAGCCAGAACTCGGTTTTATACCCACCGGTGGGGGCTAGACAGAAATGGTTTTATTCCCACCATTGGGGGCCAAACGGAAATGGTTTTATACCCACCATTGGGGGCCTGACAGAATCACAATTCTCGTCCCATTTTAAATTGAATCGTAACAGTGTACACGAAATTCAGAGACAACAGACAGAACTTATCAGAAGTTTCAGATATCAGAGTTTCAACGGATTCAGTGGAATCAAGGAATTTCGAAGCATAGAAGAAACATATAATCGATCGAAATTTTAAAAAACGGACATCATGCTGTTTTCAAAAATGAGGAGACACATTCATGCATGTCATAACTTATATATTCAAGATTTAAAAATACAAACGAATATACATATCAAAAACCCACTTACCGATTCTCGTACAAAGTTCCTCTCGAAAATTGAGCAGCACTTCATCGTGACTTTAACAAATGCGATCTTCAATCGCGCAACACTTCGATTATTCCTTCAAGCAGACTGAGACACAATTTTAGCAGCACTTTGACGTAAATTTTGATCGCCTGCACTGCAAGAATTTCCTCCTCTTCCTTGCTCTCCTTTGGTCGAAATTTGGGAGTGTTTTTTGGTGTGCTTTTCTTCCAACCTTGAGGTGGTATTTATAGGAGAAAGAAAGGCTTTCCACCTAGCCATTTGGCTAATTTCTTGGCCTCCAAGAAGGGAGTAATGATGATCATAATGGTGGTCAAAGATATGCCAAGCACCAAGAGTCATTCCTTGCACCATAAATTTGTCCTAGCCTCTTAGCTCCTCCCTTAGCTCCTTCATTGTTTATCTCAATGGTCATTTCTTGCATACTAAGTTTGTCCAAACCTTTAACTCCTCCTTTAGCTCTCTTTTTGGCCTTTTTAGGACAATCATGGTTGAGCTTCTTTGAGCTGGAAGATTGAGCTCACGAGCTAGGGGTTTTCTCCCCAAGAATGAATGAACTTCCTTGAGCTGAGGGTTTTAGCTTTTGAGCTGAGGGTTTCTTTTCCAAGAATCTTGGAGCTTCCTTGAGCTGAGGGTTTAGCTTGTGAGCTGAGGGTTTCCTCTTCCGAGCGACGTACCCTCAATTCTCAAGGTTTTGCTGCCTCGGCTTTTTTTTGAGCTACTTTCCAAGCTTTTTGAGGTGCTTTGCTTCAAAAAATCCGGGTTCTGACACATGGTGCAAGCTTGGGCCTATTATCCAAGTATAATAGGCCCATAAAAAATATTTTGTTTAGGAAAGTTTGTGAAATTATTAGCCGAGTTGTCGAAAAGTTCATATTTTTGTCACAAATCTAATGTCGTTTAAAAATATGACTCGGAGTATAAAAACACCTCATTTTCGAAAATTTCATTTAAAATACACCACACATTAAACAATTAAAAATAATTATTTGATAAAAATATTTTCCCTTATATGGTCCCCGGTCTCTGTTTCTCGATCGCGTCTGACCTTTTAAAACACATTTTTATTCATTCTAAAATAAAACTACATTTTAAACATGTAAACATGCCTACCATAATCAATTTATGCCATTAGAACAATTTAATTAAAATACATAAGAAGTTTGATAACTTGCATGCATGTGGTTCACGTGGCCTTTCAAATTTTCGGGACGTTACAACAACCAAAGCCACATGACTCAAAGTTAACTAGTCAGTCATCATGTTCTAGATTCTAAAGGAGATTATTCAAAATTAGAAGCAATCAGTTGGATTCGCCATCCTCTTGATCAGATTGTTTGAAGAATCATGAGTCTTACTAAGAAACTCTATAACTTTGCACAAGTTCAAGGCTCTCACTGCACTAAATATCCCTTCGCTCAGGCCTAAAGGACATGCACTGAATATCTCTCATGTTGGGATATTTTTCATCAAGAAGGAAATTGGAGAAGAACTGGCTACTGAAATGAAACATGTTGAAAAGAAGGGAAGCAAGTTAAATGGACCAAGTCCAATGAGGAAACTGATTCTGCAATCTAGTGACTGTGAGGTATTAACTCATTCTCCTCTTCCAAAAAATGCCAAAACTACAAAAACCCGACCAGACCACCTATCAAGGCAGTATCTATATATCAGACACAAGTGGTATAGTATACTTAAAACAAGGCTACCGACCATCCAACAGAAAATTTAAAACTGATAGTGGTGGCAGCTCCACCTAGAAAAATCAATATGAAAACGGCTCTCCTTCCTCCAAGAACAATAAAAAGAGAAAGCATCCGATATACCATCCAATCTACCATGTCAGGACTGGTCTCAACCTTATCCACGACCACGAGAAAAGTAAAAACTAAGGTGGATGAATCTCATGTCTCGGAACCAATATCAGCAATTCAGACTCAAATATACCTGTTGATGGATGACTTTAATGATAATTTTGCAGAAAAGATAAAGTTCTCTGATGAATGGGTGGAATTTAGAACAATCATCTTTGCAACAAAATTGAAGAAAAAGGATATGCTGAAAAGGTACATAGCACTAAAAAAGTGTTCTACATCAAGTCAAAATTTGGTTATAGCCGAAGCTCTTCAATGACGAGAGTATCTTCTAGATCATCTAAAAATTCAAAATTTTGACCACAGTTTGTGCCAAACAAAGACCCAATTATGATCTTTCATGCCTAACCGCATTTGATTATATAGCTGTGATAAATCAACTAGATATGGACATGGTCTCCCTGCAGATGAAGGTCAAATTCTAGGAGAATAATCACAAATTGTTTGAGCCAGTGGATTCCAAGAAGCAGAGAGTGGGTGGTTCTTCATTTCAGTATGTCTCTGAGAAGCCGACTGATGATGACTCCAAGGAAGCCAAACTGCCCAATCAATCAGATCCTATCACCTTTCCACCATCGAGACAAATTACTCTAGCCAGTATTGAGGAATTTGTGCAATCCATTGAAAAACGACAAGATGATATTGAAGATGAATTTTTACTAAGCAAACTACTTTCCACATCTCCCTTGACAAAGCTGATCTCTAATGCAGAAGTCATCATATCTGAGGATGTACTTACGATTGAATTTGACGAAGCTTCTTTTGTTTGAGAAATTATACAAGAAGTTGTTGAGATAGCTATGACTGAACAAGATGATCCGAAACAGGAAGAACGAATCAGTCAACTATAGAGGAATAGGCCGAGGTACCTATCAGCCAAACTGAGTCAAGAGTCCTAATGATCGAACAAGCAGGGCCTTCTAACAGTCAAGCTCTTGGACTGACAGTTATTGCATCCAAATAAATAACAAGACTAGAGCCATCATCTACTAATTTTGACTTAACTAATGAAACAACTCTGGATCAGATAAGTTCAAGTCTCGTTTTCATCTCCTCCTCTATAACAGTTCTGAAAAGAAGCAACATGAATAATAAAGAAGTCTTAGAATCTTTTAATGATAAAATGCTCAAAGAAGTGTCAGATCAATCAAAAGGCATGATCGACAAATTTTTTTCGACTGGAGCAGCTCAAAAAGGCTCAGGCAACCACTTCTACTCATTTTGGTGGGCAAATTCAAGCCAATAACTTTCAAATCTACAACAAGATAGAGGAAGCTTAAGCAAATTTTAATGATAATATTGACGACTTCAGTTCTTAGTTAGCTTTTGTCAGTGCCTACCTAAAGCCACCATCTGGTGTTGGCAAAAAAGAAGGAAGAGAAGAAGTCAACTAGTTCTAGTTAGCCTAAATCTACTGATGCGCAAAAGAAACCTACTGATAAATACTCTAGTCAGTTTATATGATTATACTTGAAAAACAATGCTTATATAATTATTTAGATAATTCAGTTGTTTGCACTGTTGAAAATAAATGGATTTGGTATCTTTTGGTATAATTTTTCAAACACCAAAAATAGGAAATTGTTGGAATATTTTAAGTTTCGGTGATTGAATAAGGTTTGCTGATTCAATGGATAATTAATAACCTAATCGAGCTGAATTAAAGGAGGAAAACTGAATTTTCATATAAAAAATTTTCCTAAGAAGCTTAATTGATTACAAAACCAGACTGATAAAACATAAGAAAGAATGACGTAGGATTTTTGAAATCTCCTAACATCCAGAAACAACCTTGAGTTTATTTACTCTCAGTCTACCTACCTTACGACTCTTCAGAAAACTCCAACTGATTTCCTTGATAAGCCATTTGTTCAACAAATTTCAGTAAGTCAACTTCAGCATAGTTTTCACTTTGACTTATTGAGAACCTAATTGAAAAAAACAAAATTTGAGTGTTGCCAATCTAATCGAAATATTTTGAGATAAATTTATTCACCCCAATTCAAAATTTATTTTTCGATCCTAACAACACTCTATTATAGGCCGTAAACTCATTTTCAATCCAATTACGATCCTTAATGCCTAACCGCAATTGATGATATAGCTGTGATAAATCAATTAGATATGGACATGCTCTCCCTGCAAATGAAGGTGAAAAATTCTAGGAGAATGATCACAAATTGTTTGAGCCAGTGGATACCAAGAAGCAGAGAGTGGGTAGTCCTTCATTTCAGTATGTCTGTGAGAAGCCGATTGACAATGACTCCAAGGAAGCCAAACTTCCTAATTAGTCATATCATATCACCTCTCCACCTTTGAGGTAGATTAGTCTAGTCAAAGTTGAGGAAGTTGTGCAATCCATTGCAAAACAACAAGATGATGATGAAGATGAATTTTTACTAAGCAAACTACTTTCCACATCTCCCTTGACCAAGCTGATCTCTAATACAGAAGTCATCCTATCTGAGGACATACTTATGATTGAGTCTTACGAAGTTGCTTTTGTTCGAGAAATTTATACAAGAAGTAGTTGAGATAGCTATGACTGAACAAGATGATCAGAATCGGAAGAACAAATCTGTCAGACTATAGAGGAATAAGCTGAGGTAACCATCAGCCAAACTGAATCAAGGGTCCTAATGATCGAACAAGTAGGCCTTCTAACAGTCAGGCTCTTGGACTGACAGTTATTACATCCAAAGAAATTCCAAGAATAGAGCCATCATCGACTGATTTGGACTTAACTAATGAAAACAACTATGGATCAGAAAAGTTCAAGTCTCGTTGTCATCTCCTCCTCTGTAACAGTTCTGAAAAGGAAAAATATGAATACTAAAGAAGTCTTAGAATCTTTCAAAGATAAAATACTCAAAGAAGTGTCAGATCTATCAAGAGGCATGATCGACAATTTTTTTCGACTGGAGCAGCTCAAAAAGGCCCAGGCAGCAACTTCTACTCATCTTGGTGGGAAAATTCAAGCCAATAACTTTCAAATCTACACCAAGATAAAGGAACCTCAAGCAAATTTTAATGACAAGATTGACGCTGTCAGTTCTCAGTTAGCTTCTGTTCTTGCCTACCTAAAGCCACCATCTGGTGTTGACAAAAAAGGGGAAAGAGAAGAAGTCAACTAGTTCCAGTCAGCCTAAATCTACAGATGCGCAGAAAAAACCTACTAATAAATACTCTAGTTAGTTTATATGATGATACATGAAAAACAATGTTTATATAATCATTTAGATAATTCAGTTGTTTGCACTGTTTAAAATAAATGGATTTTGTATTTTTTGGTATAATTTGTCAAACACCAAAAAATAGGAAATTGTTGGAATATTTTAAGTTTCGGTGATTGAATAAGGTTTGCTGATCCAATGGATAATTAATAACCTAATAGAGCTGAATTCAAGGAGGAAAACTGAACTTTCATAAAAAGAAGTTTCCTAAGAAGCTTAACTGATTACAAAACCAGACTGATAAAACATAAGAAAGAGTGACGTAGGAGTTTTGAAATCTCCGAACATCTAGAAAAAACCTTATATTTATTTACTCTTAGTCTACCTACCTTACTACTCTTCAGAAAACTCCAACTGATTTTCTTGACAAGCCATTTGTTCAACCAATTTCAGTAAGTCAACTTCCGCATTGTTCACACTTTGAATTATTGAGAACCTAATTGAAAGGAACAAAATTTCAGTGCTACCAATCTAACAGAACTATTTTGAGATAAATTTATTCACCCCCCTTCAAAATTTATTTTTGATCCTAACAACACTTGATTGTAGGCCGCAACCTCATTTTCGATCCAATTATGATCCTTCATGACTAACCGTATTTGATGATATAGCTATGATGATTCAACTAGATATGGACACGGTCTCCCTGCAGATGAAGGTGAAATTCTAGGAGAAAGATCACAAATTGTTTGAGCCAGTGGATTCCAAGGAGCAGAGAGTGGGTAGTCCTTCATTTCAGTGTGTCTGTGAGAAGCCGATTGACAAAGACTCAAAGGAAAGCAAACTACCGAACCAGTCATATCCTATCACCTCTCCACCTTTGAGGCAGATTACTCTAGTCAAAATTGAGGAAGTTGTGCAATCCATTGCAAAACAACAAGATGATGAAGAAGATGAATTTACTAAGCAAACTACTTTCCACATCTCCCTTGACCAAGCTGATTTCTAATGCAGAAGTCATCCTATATGAGGACATACTTATGATTGAATCTTACGAAGCTGCTTTTGTTCAAGAAATTTATAATCAGTTAATAATTCAGTTGTTTGCACTGTTGAAAATAAATGGATTTAGAATTTTTTTGGTATAATTTGTCACACCAAAAAAAGAGGAAACTGTTGGAATATTTTAAGTTTTGGTGATTGAACAAGGTTGCTGATCCAACAGATAATTACATAACCTAATCGAACTAAATTCAATGAGGAAAACTGAACTTTCATAAGAAAATGTTTATTAAGAAGTCTAACTTATTACAAAACCAGAGTGAGAAAACATAAAAAGGATACTGATAGCCAAACCGATTCAAGGTCGACAGATGAAGCCCAACTAATAGTCTATCTAGTTGATTAAGTCCATATATTCCGCAAAGAATCAGTATATTCAGTGATTAAGGATCAATGCCTAGCTGAAATAGCGGATAAATCTTTCCGTACTAATAGTCACTAAACCTTAAAATAATTTCAGGTTTCGGCATACTACCAGAACATGTCAGAAAAGACAATGATATGGCAACAACGACATCTACATTTGGAAACGAATGTATTTTGAAAAGATTATCGTTGCAGATTAAGTTATAAATAGATAAGTTGAACAAAGATCTAAATGTTAGACAGTTACATCTATCTTTGGATTATTAATAACAGACAAACTGATCTTCTCTGTAGAAGGTTTCTGAGAGCCAAACTAAACTAACCAGCACAAGCTGATAAATCATTATCTGATTATTTGATGATCAAATTTGTGCTTAGAATTTTTTTGTAAAAACTGTGTAATTGATAGCAAGAATTCTTACATCCCAAAGTATTTAGATTGAAGTTTTACCAAGTGTTTCAGTTAGGCAGCGTTATGTCCTATTGAAGTGTCTGATTTCAAATACTTGTACTTACCAAAGTATTTTAGCCCAAACGTTCAGTGGGAAAAAAAGAGCGATGTAGAAGTTTTGAAATCTCCCAACATCCATAAACCTTGTGATTCTTTACTTTTTAGTCTACATATCTTACTGCTCTTCAAAAACTTCGACTAATTTTCTTTATAAGCCATTTGTTCAATCAATTTCAGTAAGTCAACTTCCGTACAGTTCACACTTTTACTTATTGAGAACCTAATTGAAAAGAACAAAATTTCAGTGTTGCTAACCTAACCGAAATATTTTGAGATAAATTTATTCACCCCCCTTCAAAATTTATTTTTGATCCTAACAACACTCGATTGTAGACCGTAACCTGACAATCCGCATAATGTTTAAATTCTCTTATGCCAAGACTACAACACAATCTTTAATGTATTTTTTATAAGAAACACTCATCTAAATTTTGAAACTCAATTCTCATGTATATTTGTGAGAGATTGTGTGTGAGGAATTTTACAATGTATGTATATATTAAATGTATTCTCACACTTAGGATTGCTCTAATTCTAGCAAATTTCTTCATGTAGGTTTTCCATGTTTCGAATCCTTTTCCAAAGCTTTTATTTGTTCAATATGTTGTATTTATGGCCTCCAATAGTGATGTAGACACTAGATACAAGAATATGACCGTTTGGAAATGTTGTGTACGAATTCTGACATTGCAACGATCACTTCGTATTTCTGACTATTTCTCAAAACTGGGATTTTGATGGTGTGATATAACCTGCCATCAGAATAGCTTGTTCTGAGCAGGTCCGATCTATTTTGTCTAATTTGAAAACAAACCAAGTCAAGCTGATCAAGTCGACTTGTTCTGTTCTTTTGAATATAACTCTTGATTCACTGATTTCTGAGCAAATTGATAAACTTGAAAGTTGTATCCTTTCACTTAGCTTTCAACGGAATCAAGGATCACTCAATTCCAAGTTTGCTTGAGAGAGATATGCTTGACAGATCATACAGTTAGCAATATGGAACATGTTCTTCATTCAGTGCAGAATCATCAACTTCATTATGGTTTATCAGCTTCTTCTGAACTGATTTACACTTTGACTTGTGAAAATGATTTCTAGATCATTCTCTTATATTTGTAACTCATATTTAATCATTACATTTTCATAATCGAGCTGTGAGATATGACCAATAAATTAGAACTAGCTAGACTGAGCTTATTGATGTTTTTTTTCGTCAGCTCGATCTTGCGACTAATACTTCTTCTAAATAACATCCGAACTAACTAAGCTATTGTGAAATATTACTTGAAAAATTAATTTTTCTATTAAGTCGTTTTGGCGGCTTGTCACGAGCTCTGAGATATCAACATAACACCATAGCTCGCCAGATTTTCAACTTGGTTGATTTCGAGTTTCAGCTTTCAACTTGAGCTAGCAACTTCACACTTGAGTAAATATGTTTGAAACACAGTAATAAATTTTCTTATCATCAAAATCAAGATTGCTTGTGATTCTCAACCAAAAAATATCTCGCAAAATTTATCTCCCCCTCAATATTTAAAATCAACACCCCTCTTAAAATTAGAATTAGCTACCCTATTATATTTTTTGTAGTTCGAAATTACAAAATAGAGTCATAACTAACCAAATTTCCCCATGGGATATTTTTTGTGTTAGCACACATAGTCTGAATTTAATTAATGAACTAATTTATCTCGAGCCTGATCAAGCTGGAAATTTATACCACTACAATCCTCTACAAGTCTAGTTTATAATACAAAAAATGGTTTTTAATTTCGATACTTGAGCACGGAGTTATGCCATTTTTCCACGGTTGCTGCAAGCTGCTTGAAAATTCAACTTGGCATATATATGTTACAAAATTTGAAATTTCGAATTTTAATGATCGGGATCAGTTTAACAAGAACAACTCTCTCTGATACCATTTGATAGAATCAATTGTGAGATAATCGTTGAGCTGTAACAGCTCGGTTCTTAAAATTTTGAACACCGAGAAATTAAATCGAGTTTAATTTACAAACCAAGAAGAAGACACTCAAAATAATCTTTCACGTTAAATATTTTGAAAAGCGTTTAAGATATGGAAGTTGAATATGTAAAAATGTTTTTGGTTGAAGCATTTTATAAAACACTTGAGATTAAAAATTTTAGGTAATTGAATAATACAAAAAATACTTTAACAACGCATCTTAAAGCCAATAACAATAATTAGATTTAATAAATAAATAATCCAGAAATTTTTTATGTATATTTGGAGATTAACAATCCACATAGTGTTTAACGTGTTTTGTGTCAAGACTACAAACACAATCTTTGATGTTTTTTTGTGATAATTCATTCATCTAAGCTTTCATGCTCAACTCTCATGTGTATATGCTAGTGATTGTGTGTGAGGAAATTTTACAGTGTATGTATATATCAGATACATCGTCACACTTTTGTTTGCTCTTATTTTAACTAATTTTTTCAAATAGGCTGCCCATGATTTGAATCCCTTTCCAAAACTGGTATTTGATCTCCAATATATGTGATATAGATTTTAGATACAAGAATATGATTGTTTGGAAATGTTGTGTACATATTTAGATATTGCAATAGTCAAATTCGTATTTCTGGCCATTTTGCGAAACTAGGCTGTTGATGTTCTGATCTGATCTGTCATCAGATCAGATTGGTTTGGTCTGGTCCGATCTGTTTGGTCTGACTTGAGCTGTACCAAGTCAAGATGATCAAGTCGAGCTGTTATGTTCTTTTGAATATAACTCTTGATTCATCGATTTCTGTGCAAAATGGTAAATATGAAAGTTGTAGCATTTCTCTTACTTTCCATGCAATCAAGAATAACACAATTCCATGTTCCTATGAGATAGATATTCGCAACACATCAGACAGTTGGCAACTAGAACATGTTTTTCATTCATTGCAAAATCATCAACTTCATTATGTTTTATCATCTTTTTTTTATTCGATTTATACTTTGACTTGTTAAGATGATTTTTATACATTCTCTTATCTTCATAACTAATACTGAATAGTTATATTTGAATAACCGAGCTTAGACATATTACCAATATAACATAACTAGTCAAATTGAGTTGATTGTTGTTTATGTCTCCATCAACTCGATCTTACGACTAATATCTCATCTTGATACCTCTGAACTAATTGAGATTTTGTGATGTATGACTTGTGGAATATTGAGTTTTCTATTCGGTCGTTTTGGCGACTTGTCATTTTCGTTAGTGAACTGTGAAATATCATCAAAACACTGCAGCTCGCCAGATTTTTATCTTTGTTGTTTTTGAGTTTCAACTTCCAACTTGAGCTAACAACTTCACACTTGAGTAAATATGTTAAAAACACAATAACAAATTTTTGCTATCACTGAAACCAAGATTACTTGTGTTTCTCAACCCAACAGATAGATTTCAGTTTTTCGTTTTATTTCATAACATTTCAGATTTTTTATTTTATACTTGCTCATATATTTTTGAATTTTAATGATCGATAAATTTTAATTTGTTTTCAAAAAAATTGGTTAGAAAATATTTGTTTGTCCATTTTCCATATTCACTGGTAGCTGATCTTCCAAGGAGTTATATTTTATATTCTTTATTACCCACTTAATTATTATATGTTAAAAATTTATGTCATACACGTTATATAACGCAAATATATATATCATTTGCTAAACAAAATTGTTTGTGTTAAATGTTTGGGTAAGTAGAAATGAAATGTAAGGCCCTGTAATTAATTATCATGTAATTTGGCATAATTAGAATAATTATTGAGTTGTAAATTAAAATAATTATTTATGCCAAATAAATTCAAGAAGTGTGTTAAAAATATGTATTTTAGAATATCGGAGAATTTAACGATATAAAATACATATAGAGTTTAAATAACACACAAGAGCAAAATAAATACAGACCGGGATTGATGGGCTTGAGTTACTATTTTAGTAACCAAATACACAATATATATATACATATACATACACACAACTTACCTTTAAAAGAAGGAAAAAGGAAAGAGAGAAGAAGAAAACCCATTTCCCTCAACCCAATTCTCGCAACCCTTGGAGCAGCTGTGGAAGAATCACGATATCTCCTCCGTCCGGCATTAAAATCTCGATCGGTCTAAAGGGGTGTCTTCCTAACATCTTAGGCTTTGATTCAAGACAAAAATCGCTAATTTTGAGCAAGGAGGCGAGCAGATCAAAGCTCCATTTCGTGACCCTGTTTCTGTGCAGTATTTTGGTGAGTTCAATTTTTGTGCTTCTGAAATTCGAAGTTTTGTGTATTGTGCGTTAAGAATCTCGACTTGTGTTTCAAATAAAACGTGTAGCTCTGTTTGTTAGATTTCTATAGCCACTAGAATCATTGAATTTGGATAAGAAACGGATTTGATATGATTTTTCTACCAAAACGTGTCAAAATGGAATTCGGTGTTGGAGCTGTGTACAACACCTACTGTAATTCGGGTTTATGGCATATATGCACTCGAATTCTGGGTTTTTGGTTAAAATGAAAGTTGTAGAGCTATGTCGTTTCTTCTAAATGAGACTTTAATCATTAATTTCCATTAAGAATTGATAGAGTTATGCTTGTTTTACTGAAACTACACAGTATTAGAGTTCTGTCCGCGAATTGTGTGAGTAGCAGCGTGTTCTTGTTAATTCTGGCATTAATCTACTCAGATTCTGGAATTCGTTTCTTCTAGGAAAACTTAGATATTTAAGTTCTCTTTCATTTCCATTTGGCGGATATTGATTTGGGTCAAAAATGAATTAAATATGAATTTTATGGTCATAGGTGCCGAATCTGAAACGGTAACAGAATTCGTTTTTCTAGATTTCTGGTTGTGGGTGTTTATCTGTGTCAAGATGATTGAATTTCTTGTTGACATCTTCTAATGAAATATGGGTTTTTGAGTTAGGATTCCAACCATGTATGATAAATATATTTTGGTTAAGTTTTGGTTAAGTTTTGATCTTAAAACTTAGCATAGGTACAAGCTGAAATTTGGAAATATTGTTATTGAATTGGAAATTTACTCGACTTGTTATATTATCTTATTGTTAGGTCGATGAGATCAAAGTTAAGCTTGTTGTCATTATCAGTCGGTATAGGTATGTTACAGCTCGGTAACATACGACGGTAAAACATAAATTATGTTTAATTGTCATTCTGTGTTACATGGATCGTGTTTATGACTTGTTGACTGTTGTAAATATTTAAATGCCTTCATTGTGATCTATGTTTATTATTATGACATATTATTGGCATTTAGCATCGTGCATACAGTTATGACATTTATGTTGAGCCTATCGTTCTTGTTAGCTTATTGTTGATATCCGTTGTTATCTGGCACTATTGTTTATCTCTGGATCATTGTGTGGCTGATAGGCCTATACACATGAAACCGTAGATGTGATTGAACAATCCCGTGATTAGTGCAGCCTTTTGAGGTGAGCGCTGGGATTGTGTCATCTAGTTCATTCTGTTGTGACATCCTGTTATAGCGTATCAGCTGTATGGAGGCCGAGTCAGGGGTGTAATTTAGCACAGCTTGGCATACCTCGCATACTTGGCAGGGCGGTTTAGCTGCATGACGATGTAGCTCCCCTATCTTGTTGCTCGAGCATTATTCCAGTTGTTATCGTACCGTTTGTTGGCTCCTGTTATCCCGGTTATTCGTTGAGCCTTTCATGCATTGCATATCACATTTCATTATATGATTATGCATGATTTATGTTATTGTTGTTATTGTTGGACTGTTTCATACCAGAATCCTAACCTCAGTTGTTTACTGGGGAGCTACTGTGGTTGCTATTGGGCACCATGGTAGATCTCCCGAGTCGTTTTGCAGCATCAGGCCGAGGTTCCGCCAGTGGACCTCGGGATTGAGGTTGGATTGCTTGTTTCTGTTCAGTGGAGTCTCCCAGTTAGTCTATATGTATGTCTTGGGTTTGTTTCAGTCTTGTATTGTAGTTTATTTGTCGGGGAGATGCCCCGTGTATCTGTAATAGTATTTGGTTGCTTTGTGATGTTCTGAGTCGACTCTGTGATGTTTATGATCTGGTGAGTATTTGGTAAGTTTTCATTTCTGTTTAGTCCTGGCAGTGCGGCTATAGGTTGTTTAACTTCGGTTTTGTTTTAATGACTCTAGTGGGAGTATATTTTGATATAAATTGATGCTTGAGTTTTTCGGGATGTCCTAATTACGGGGAAGTCATGCCGAAATTTTTCTAGGCCCTGAGGTCCGTTTTAAAGTATTTTAAACTTTTTTCCGCTGCACTTTTAAATCAAAACATTATTGTTTGATCATTATTTGTCATTAGAGTAAATGGGCCTCACATGAAACCAATCCAAATCAGTTTGATATTTAATCGATCACATTTTAGATTGATGTAAAATTCACCAAGTCAAAAAATTAGTTTGGTTCAAAGTTTTGTGAAAAAGTACTAACAAAACCAATTTCATATGTATATTGTTTTTTATTATACATATATATATATATTATTTTATTTTTTGTTTGTATCATATCATTATCTAGTTAAATATATGTGTACATATCAATATTTATCTATTTTTATATGATATTTGTAATGATGTTATCATACATTACAATGTTAAGTGATTAATAGATTTATATATATATATATATTTATAGGTATTTATCTAATTATATTAGATAGTTTAGAAATTTTAAATTATGTTTAAAAATAATCAAATACCCAGGATTTTATTGAAAAAGCAAAATGTTTTCCTAAAAGATGATAAGAATACAAGTAAAAAAAAAAAAGGGTGAGTCGAGATAGTAACAAAAAAAGATCCATAACCAGGTTCAAGGAGTTTAAAGGTAGGTGTTCTTGACCACCAAAAAATTATACTCCTCAAACAAGAGGAAGGGTTCAAAACACAACAAAGAAGGGATGAGATGCCTGGTGAGACGAATCAATCAATGTGCTAGGGAACGACGTTGGAAATGAAAAGCAACCAACGAACCATATGCATGTTGTGACTAATCGTCTTTATCAGCCTGGGTCATACAAAGATGTGATTAAGAGTGGCTTTCATAGAGTAAATACTGGAATATATGTCATGGGGTACAAACATACAAAGAGAAGTCGAATGAAAAATATAATGTGAGTAATATGTTTCGTTTAATCACGTCACTCTAGTTTATTGTAGTTTTAAGAATAAAAAAAATCATGGTCATTGGTAAAGATTTGTTTCACCCTATGGTCTTTATGAATGTGAATTTCTAAGATTTAAAAGCATTATTGGATCAGCAAAGAAACTGAGGAAGCATATAACCATAAGATAAATTAAAGAGATGCTAGATCCATAAGGAAAAGATATTTGAAGTGAGAAAATGTCTGATTATGCTATTGTTATGAAGTAGAATCTCTGTAAAAGGAAAATTGGTGAGGGGAGTCTTACCATAAAGGCGAGAGAGTCCATGACCTTTCGGTCTAGGAAAAAACACTTGTTAAAGATTAATAATTATTATTGCAATAATTTGAAATAATACATTATCCTAATATGTGTAAGGAAGAGACGCCTACTTACCGTGGACGCTTTTATGCAATTGCAATAGCTTAAATCCGATTTTAAGTTATATATTCAGTTGAAATTAGTCATAATTTTTGTTTACATTATTTTTGTTATTAGGAAAATAAAAAGATATTGGTTTTAAAATAAACAATTGGCGGGCATTAGGTGAAGCTAAATATAATTTATTCTACAAGTTGAACTTATCGTCGATATGCATGCGATTCAAAATACATAATGAATTTAAGTGGATAGCATTAAGCTTGATCATTATTTAACACCAACATAGCATACACGCCGTCCATTATTTATCCATTATTTTTTGCATGTTAACAAGAGTAAAAGAGAAAAGGGTCATAGCAGCCTAAAGTTTTATTATAAAATGGTAATTATCTTTAGGAGAAAAGTCATAGCAAGCCTAAAGTTTTATTATAAAACGGTAATTATCTTTAGCTACTCAATATTTCTTTATATATTTATTTATAAAACTCCATGACCCAGAATGGGAGAACACAACAAACTGTTCGAGATTCTTTGAATCCTCCTTGCTTCGCCAATGCATGAAATTCATTTTCTGTGGGGCTCTTAGCTCCTAATCGTTATTACAATGCAATTTGATTAGGGTTAATTAATTACAGTGAAAAACGAGTTTAAATTTTCTTTACAATGAGCCCAAATTATTTCATTTGAATACTAAAAATATTATTTCATCTCACATCATAAACATGCCCACACGAAATCAAAACCAATCATATACACACAACTCATATCATCGGGACATGCCCCGGTATATAGATACATATACATATATACTGGGAACAAAATATAAACCTCAACTCAAACTGCGACTCCCTCCAGAAGTACCCTCTCCGGTCTCCTGATATCCTGGAGTACCTGCCATTGTCCACACAAAAAGACAACAACAGCCCCCCTTGGGGGTGAGCAAAGCTGCGTATGGAACAACCATCATATATACCACAAGTATCTAAACAATGATATATGGTATGCAATGCATGTATGTCGTGGAGGTATCAGGTCAAATGCCCATCCACTGAACACATGTTAGAATCAAACGAATCTGTGAGAACCGAAAATTTTCATTAATGTAATCAATAATTGGTAAGGAAATTTGTAGGATTTGATTTTGTATAAAATAATAATAATAATAAGATATGCACCTTGGGAAATTAATTGTTGGAAATAGTTTTGCCAAGTAAATAATGATATACCAAGGCATGCATATTTTCGAATTTTTGGGAGGAGATATTGCAAGATTTGAGTATCATACAAATTAAAAGAATTGAGGCTTGATAATTTCTAAAGAATTGTGAAAATCCCTTGACTTAGCATCTCAATATTCTATCCAAGCAAAAGGGAAAAGAATCAAGGATTAAATCTCTCAACTTAGGTAGCAAGATTTTCGAAAATGGCAAGGGAGATTGGAGTCAAATTTGTGAGATTTGCCATGATTTTTGGTAGGATTTGAGTACCAAATTTAGACCCTTTTTCCTCACCTATAAATACCCCATCAAGCCTAGCCATTCTTACACCTATATTTCAAAAATTCTGGCTGCAAGTTTCGAAAAATTCAGCAGCTCTCCATAGCCAAACTCTGCACAAAAATCGTCTCAAGGTCGTCCAAGAAATCGAAGCTGAAGCGCCGTCTGAGCAAGAAGGAGAAGAAATCCAATTCTCGAAGCCAAACACCTACGTTTCTAGCATAAATACATACGGTAAGTGGGCTGTTTTAAATTTTGTTTTATGCACGTGAAAATTTCAGTTTTGTGGTTTAAAAATACGGACGAGTACCGTCGTTTTTTCTATACGTTTTTACGAAAGTTATTACGTTTATGTTTGACACTGTGAGGATTCCCTGAAAATGGGTGGAATTCCAACATATGGCCCTTAATAGTGGGATAGAACTGTTTTATGGCCTCGCCCCCTTTGAGGATTAAAACTTAGGGACTGACGTCAGTAAACCGTTAAAGGTGAAAAATCGCAGTGTTATTATGTTATGAAATTTACGTTACGTTTATGAAAAGCATGATGTACCTTTATGATATGTTTTGAAAATGTTATTAAATTGGTTATGTTGAGTTCAAAGTCCCCCATTTACTGAATATTCCCAAATACACACCCCCTTACAACCCTTCCCAGATAAGTCCGAAGAACAGATTGAGGAGGAAGAATCCGAGCAGTTTTGGGGATGGTGAATGCTCAAGGAAATCGATTATGTTTAAGTTGTTATTAATTAGATTTACGTTTCCGCATTAGAACTCGGTCGTCTTATTTATTTATGTAATTGTAAAGACAATGGCTATTTAATTTGAGATTATGATATATAAACTGGTTCGGTTTATACTGTGCTACAAGAGGCTTGTTGTTTCGATTGAGTGATTGTTAAACAACGCCAGTGTCAAATCCCGAGTTTCGGGGCGTGACATTTAAGTGGTATCAGAGCCGCCAGGTTCATAATCAGAGTGGGAAAAAAATCGATTTTCAAAAAAAAAAAAAATTCGGGAATTCCGGCCAAACAGGCCCTTAGCGCGATCCGCCACATTTTTCGCCGATTCTGGCCGCTTCCGGTAGTATTTCTTTGATCGGAGACCAGATCTAGGACCGCCTCGACGAGAAGAACAAAAGCCCTCAAACAATTTTAGATTTCGTGCTCGGGTGCAACCGGAATTTCGGATCTACGGATTTGGCGTACGAACCCTAACGCCGAATCTTATTTCGTCCAATTACCCTATCAATCCTACTCCGATTTTCAATTCCTTTTACCCAAACATTATACTATCCACGGGTAACGTTTTCCCAACAATCAATTTTGAGATCGGATCAACTAATCCAAAACGCCCAATTTCAAGTGAGTTAACCGTGTTTGAGCGAGTTCCGGCCAATTAGGTAGTTTTCCGACCGATTCTGGCGTTGCCACCACCGGTTCCGTGATGCTGACCTCTTCGCCGACGCACGCCTTTCCTCCGACCATACTCCGGCGAGTCAACCCGGCGAGTCAACCCGCCAGCATGTGTCCTTCGATTTTTCGTAGGAAACTCCGAATTCGATTCCGTCAATTGTCCCGGAATCCTCTCGACATATTCTTCGAACCCATATGTCAAATTCCAAACTTTCCATTTTTGGAAAAAAAATATATTTATTTAAATTTCGAAAATTTCATATATATTGCATATTCTCACTTGTTTTATTCTGTCTATTTCGGATTCTGAGCATTTCCATTTTTTTGATTTCAGGAATTGGCTCCATCTACCCCTATGCGGCCCCACACCCGTGCCCAAGCTGCCATTCGTCTGAAGGAGCTTGCCCTTCACTATCACTCCCGTCAGATTCGACGACTTAGAGCCCGATTGAGTGAGAGGAGGAGTGAGGTCGAAACCTTAACCGCTGAGAAAGAAGAGATTCAGGTCCACCTTAATCAGTCTATCTATCAAGGCGAGCTAGTTAGGAGTGATAACATGGACCTCAGAGATGTCATAGAACAGTGCAAATATCAAAATCGAAAGTTGCGAGAGGATGTGGAGCGCTATCTCAAAGAATTGGAGGAAGAAAAACAGCTGAATGACAGGAGCAAAAAGAGACTCGAAAATCTAAGTGAGGCTATAAGCTGCATTGCCAAAGTGAACCACTAGCTGACTCAACAGGGTGAAGCGCTGAAGAACGAGATCAAGGAGAATAAGAAGGGGTACGAACTACGCCACCAGAGTACCATAGATCTGTTGGACGAGGCAGAGGCAGATGTTCAGGGGTGGAAGACACAAGTGGCCCAGCTTAATGCAGAGAATGCCCAGCTCACCCACATGGTGGAGCAACTGCAAGAGGAGGAGCCGGAAGAAGAGGAGTCCGAACAGTTCTGGGGATGGTGATTCACGAGTCCAGTAGTAGTTATGTTCGAATTTATGATTTAATAATTGTAAGACGCTTCCGCATTATTTACTATTTCGTTGGATTTCGGTATTGTAAAGACAATTGTTATTTCATTGAGATTATGATATATAAACTGGTTTCGGTTTATACTGTGCTACGAAAGGCTTGTTGTTTTCAATTGTGTGAAGTGCTGAAGAACGAGATCAAGGAGAATAAGCGCTGAAGAACGAGATCAAGGAGAATAAGAAGGGGTACGAACTACGCCACCAGAGTACCATAGATCTGTTGGACGAGGCAGAGGCAGATGTTCAGGGGTGGAAGACACAAGTGGCCCAGCTTAATGCAGAGAATGCCCAGCTCACCCACATGGTGGAGCAACTTCAAGAGGAGGAGCCGGAAGAAGAGGAGTCCGAACAGTTCTGGGGATGGTGATTCACGAGTCCAGTAGTAGTTATGTTCGAATTTATGATTTAATAATTGTAAGACGCTTCCGCATTATTTACAATTTCGTTGGATTTCGGTATTGTAAAGACAATTGTTATTTCATTGAGATTATGATATATAAACTGGTTTCGGTTTATACTGTGCTACGAAAGGCTTGTTGTTTTCAATTGTGTGATTGCTAAACGACGCCGGTGTCAATCCCGAGTTTCGGGGCGTGACAGAATCGCTATCAAATCAATGCTCGAGCTGGCACACCGGCCTCAATAAGAGATACTCGTATGATAGCGTCGACGAAGCGCCATCAAATCCCAAATCTCATATCAATCGTCGGGGCCACAAATGTCTATGTTTTAAGGGTCATATAATACCAAACATAGCATTGTGTTCACAAACCCCAGAGTCCAATCAAATCATATCAGGGCATCCAAGGATCATAGCTCAACGTGCATGTCATGTATCGATGTATGCATCAAACGATGTGTGTTAACAAAACATTTATTTTATACATCGATATTCCAATCACAATGTCATGTATGCCACATAAACTCAACAAATAAGGCATATAGACATGTATTCTCATTCCAATCAATCAAACCAATCCAACATATATCATATAATACAGATATCTGTCATATGTTATCCGGTCGCAACATACCTCAATTCTTCGTTCCAGTTGATGTGGCCTGAAGATATCAATATAATACTTTATCTACATCAATAACATACTCATTTCAATCAATAACATGATCCAAAATCAATAGTATAAGTTTCAAATATCTTTTGAAACTTTGATAATTCATATCAAATCGAAATCATAACATAATTCAATTTCAACTTCAAAACTTATTTTCTTGTCGGTTATTCTACCGCATATATTTATCAGAATTAATAATAATTGACAAATAATTCTTCAATCTCAATCCAACGATTAAAATTCCCTAATTATAATAAATTAGGAATAATTCAAAATAACATCACTATAATAATCTCTTCGTCGTTAAAATCATACACTGTTCAACACTCTTCAATTTCTGTATGATTTAACAATTTATCTGATTTATTCCAAAAATCGACGAATTTCAAACATCACCAAAACTATAAAATTTATACCTCAAATCGAAAACCTCGTATCAACGATCCCAGAACTGAAGTCAGTTCGTCGATTGGATAAACCGATAAGTTGCAAGATCAAAAAGAAAAATCAAAAACCTTGTATCTATTTCTTCTCTCCTCTTCTGTAAAATTTCGGTCAACTTTACGTGAATGAAT
The DNA here is from genome assembly GCF_025594145.1 of Primulina tabacum. NCBI lineage: Eukaryota > Viridiplantae > Streptophyta > Magnoliopsida > Lamiales > Gesneriaceae > Primulina > Primulina tabacum. The sequence goes on along the minus strand of NW_027459731.1, from coordinate 73,129 downwards.
TTCATTCACCGTAAAGTTGAGTTTATCTTTTTTTTTATTATTTTTTAAATATTATATTATATTATAATATAATATATACTATTTAATATTTTAAAATCGGTATATCCTTTTGGACCAGTCAAATGATCAAATTTTCCAAACTTCAAACATGAAACTTCTATATCTTTGAGTTTTCTACGTTATATCCAATTCTCAAATCATTTGGACTTCATATGACCAAGATATGTCATATTTTATTCTTTAAAATTAATTCATTATTTTTCAACTTATTTATGAAAATGACATTAAAATAAATTGAATATTTTTCAACTTATTTACAAAAATACCATCAATACTATTTTATTTTCGGGGTCTCACATTTTCTGTCCTCTCCTTCCCACCAGCACTATATGCTAGCATAACCATGTCAATTTGTAAATTACATATAAAATCTTCTCCTGGGGTCTTTGAAAGGATATGTATGCTCCACAACTATGATTTTTCTATTATTTGGAAGTGCTTCATGGCATTTCTTCAGTATTTTGAAGCATTGTGTATCACTTCAGTCGTGAAGAACCCCCTGTATATATGATTTAAAAAAGGTTTTATATCGGTCTAATAAGAAAATAATCATAAAAATATTATTACAAAGTTGTAAGAAACAATTGGGAATACAAAATTATGAAAAAGATCTTTTTTTAGAAAAACGAGTGGAAAATTAATGTGAACAATTGGGAATAAACTCGAGTTTTTATATGGATATTCGGAGATTAAAAACTCTTACGTCACCCTTTAGTCCACTTAAGAATCATCTACTTGATGACTTTGATTTATACATGATAAGTGCAAGAATTACAGATAATTTATATGATAATCCATTTGTTTTATATTAGTTTCGAACAAAATTATGCTTGGTATATATATTTTTTTTTGTGTCGTGCAGGAGATGAACAACTATTGGATGGTTAATGGCAATTAAAGGTGTTTTTGATATTGAAATATTGGTGGACAAGTGTGATGCATAGGTTTGGGTGACAGCTGTGAGGGTACTTCAAACACAATATTCTCAATGAGTTGCAATAGCTCGTGTTCTAAGAATGTAAAAACCGATTAATTAAATCGAGTTTGGTTTTAAACCAAGCGAAAAATACTCGAAGTAATCCTTAGTTAAGAAAGTTAATCAGTTTCAAGCTTTTAACTTGTACAAACTGATTAACTGATATAAGGGGGATCCGTTCTTGCATATATCAGCTCAATTATGGTTAGAACTGAACTGATAACAGCTCGAAATGATCAAATCAGTTTGAAAACTATTGTTAAACAGTTAAGTACACAAGATATGTTTATGGATGTACAGAGACTTCAACTGCTCCTACGTCGCCCTTCTACCACCTCGGGTAGGATCCACTAGAAGACTTTTATTTATACAAAGCTTTGTACAAACCCACTCAGCTTAGGACTTACCCTACTGTCTAACTGAACTCCTGGCCTAGACTGAAGGCAAAATCTTTCAGCCAACACTTGTTTAACGTCTATGTGTCAAATGCTACATACACAAGTTTAACGTCTCTGTGCAAGACTCACTCCGCTATTCAATAAGTTCAACTCTCTGTATATGTGAGTGCTTGTGTGTGTGCGTATTTGAGAAATTATCTATGAATACAACATGACAGTGTTCTCACAAACTAAGGGAATTGTGCTTCTAATATAAGCTGATAACACTTTGAAGTGTTCCCTCAAATCTGTGTTGATTGCTTCTTGTAAGCTGATGTGCTGTATGCATGCCCTTCTTCTTTTGATCTTCACACACTCTTATTTTTCCACACCCTCTTTTATATTGATGATCTTGATCTGGTATTTATAAAGGCAATGAGACCGTACAACAAGACTCATCATACATGTTCGTTGCAATTTGAATCTTTTCCTCGAAATATGTTTGTACTTTCCGACAGCCATTTTGGAATGTTTTGGCTTTAAGCACTGTTGAAAAGTCTATTATTGTCCTTTGACTGGACAAATTCTTTTCCTCAATGTTGCACAGATGGATTCCATTTGAATAATCTTGTCGTGTTCTACAAACAGATTGATTCTTAACTGATGTTCTGAATTGGTCAGTTGAACTGATCTTGAACTGGTTTGGTGAAATCAGTTGGCTCGATTTGGAACATTTCATGTTAACAATTTTACTTGATTTTGATGTTAACTAAACTTGTTATTTTGTTACTAATGAACTTACCTAGGTGTCCAGTTAGCTGAACATAACTGAAGTTGTCGAAGAATGCAAACTGAAAGTACAAACTGATTAATTGAACTGAACCAGTTCAACTGATGAATTGTAAACCAGTTCAACTGATTGTCTAGCTAATAGGTGGTTCAACAGAAGACCTTCATAAGCATGGCCAGCTGATGAAGAGTTCAACAGATGAAGAGCTCAGATGACCAGTTCAACTGAAAGAGTGATATCAGTTTAACTGACGAGTCAACTAATTTAACCAGCCCAACTGAAGACCAGTTCAGAGCATCAGTTAGATCCAATAAGTTGCAGAAAACGACAAGCTTATTCAATGGAATCCAGCTGTGCACAAAGGTACTAAAGTTAATGTCCAGTAAAAGGACAATAATAGTCGTTGCATCAATGTTTAAAACCAAAACGTTCCAGAATGGGTTTCAGAAAGTACATACATATTTCGAGGAACAGATTCAAAATGTAACGGATACAATAATTGAGTCTCACTGTACGATCAAACTTCCCGCCTATAAATAGAAAATGAAGATAAGTGAGAAAAGAAAAGGGCATGAAAAAGGGATAAAAGAAGGGCACGCATATTGCACATCATATTACAAGGAAGCAATTAGCCTCGAAAATTAGCCCAGTCGAGGGAGCATTCCAAAGTTGTATCAGCTTAGTTTAGAAGATTTTTTCTCTCAGTGTGTGAGAACACCTTCCCGTTGTATTCATTGTTCAGTTCTCACACACTCACACACTATCACTCACATATATCAGGGAGGAGAGCTTAAAAGATCAAATGAGTGTGTCTTTTACAAAGACATTAAACTTGTGTACATAGTCTTTGACACTCAGGCGTTAAACAAGTATTGGCTGCAAGGTGTTGCCTTCACTCTAGGCTAGGAGTTCAGTTAGGCAGTAGGGTAAGTCCTAATCTGAGTGGGTTTATACACGGTTTTGTATAAATCAAAGTCTTCTAGTGTATCCTACCCGAGGAGGTAGAAGCGGTGTGACGTAGAAGCAGTTGAAGTCTCCGAACATCCATAAACATATTGTTGGAAACTAAGTTTTGGTGGTTTGACAAACTAAGAATTTATACTTATTGGAATAACTGATCAAAGGAGAATGAGCTTAACTGATAGTTGCCAATAGCTAAAGATTAATGCGTACATTATCAACAGCAACTGAAGCCAGCTAAATCATATCTAGGTCTAACTGATCAGTTTCCAACTGATCAGTTGAGCAGAATCAAACTGATAGATGATCCTTCAGTTGTACACGTCATCACTTGAGAATGACAACCGACAAATAGTACAAACAGACTGCAACTCGTAGTGGAACTCTGCATTTCAGAGTCTACACTATACAAATGTCAGAGAATGTTGACGTGGCACACAACGGCTATAAAGAATCAAATTGTATTTATTGTTACCGTTGAAGAGTTGCCTATAAATAGGCGAGAAGAGCAGTTGAATGACACATACAAGCTTTTATTCATCTTGCTGTTACGCTGCTCAAAACATTCATAAGCTCACAGTTATCAGAAAAATCAGTAGCATTCAAGGCTAAATTTCGAGCTTAAATAGCACAAGTCATTTGTTGTATATTCATTCAAGTTGTGCCAAGATGAGTTTACGAACTGTAAGAAAAGTGTATACTAAGAGTTTCAGTTTTGGCAGTGTTAAGTCCAAAACTGAAGTGGGTCTATAAAAACTTGTATTGATCAAATTCTTTTAGTAAATATCATATCCTTGTGATAGAAGGGGTGACGTAGAAGGGATTCAATCTCCGAACATCCATAAACTCTTGTGTGTCATTTTATTTCAGTTACATATTCTATCTTTCAATCATTTTACTTCCGAACTGTTTTCCCAGTTAAACTGATTGTCATTGACTGAAAAGATTTCAAGTTTTAGTTTCTTACAAAACTGACACTATATTTTTCAAAAGCTACATAATCGAAAGTGTTTAATCAACCTCCCCCCCTTCTAAACACTTATTCAAGTAGTCAGCCGATCCAACAAGTGGTATCAGAGCTTCGTTAAATCTTGTCTAAGAATACTTTCATTCATTAAACTGATTATCATGGCATCTTTCAGTAAAATCCCTATGTTTTATAGAGAATAATTCGATGATTGGAAAATCAGGATGCAGGCTCACTTAGCTGCACAAGATGATGACATGTGGTATGTGATCACTGAAGGTCCGATGAAAATATTGAAAGCCAACACAGCAGTTGCCATCACAGATGGGGCACCTCATAGAATTGAAAAACCCAGAGATGAATGGACTGCTGAGGATAAAAGAAAAGCAAATTCGGTCAATGTGGCCAAGGACATATTATACAAAACGCTGGATAAAGTCACATTCAATAAAATCAAGTTGTGCAAAACCAGCAAAGAAATATGGGAAAAGTTGATCCAGTTATGCGAAGGCAATGAGCAGACAAAGGAAAACAAATTATCAGTTTCCGTTCAGAAGGTTGACAACATAAAGATGAAAGTTGGTGAATCTATGCATGACTATGATGAAAGGATCAGTGGAATCATCAATGAGCTGAATGCACTAGGAAAAATGTATTCAAACAAAGAAGTAGCATTGAAGGTTATTAGAAGTCTTCCCAAGGAATGGGATGTGAAGACTATGGCTATGAGGGAGTCGAAAGATCTCAACAAGATCGAACTCCACGATTTGTTTGCGGATCTTAAAGCTTACGAATTTGAATTGCATACTAGAGAAAGAGAGCCTTCTACACCATCTGCAACAACATCTTTAACTGCAGTCAGACTGGAGCCAACTGGTTCAGCTGACAAAACTACTGATCGATTGAGCAATGATGCAATGTCATTGTTTATCAAGAAATTTGGAAGATTCATGAGAAAGAATCAAGGAAACTTTCAGAAGCAATTCCAGAAGAACCAGACCAAAGAAGAATCCTTGTGTGTTACAACTGTGGTAAACCTGGACACTTCATAACGGACTGTCCTAAACCAAAGAAGGACAGTCGAGGGTCAACTGATAAAGGGAAGAAGTCCTATGATCACAAAAGAAGGACTAAGGATGAGAAGAAATCATTCACAAAGAAGCACGAAGTGCTCTTAGCTGAAGAGAGCAAATCCAAATGGGCTGAAACCGATATTGATGAATCAGAACCAGATAGCTCAAGCAGCTCAACTGAAGATGAAGAAGAGATAAAATGTCTAATGGCAGATGATGTCCAACTGGAATCAGCTAGCGAACATGTATTTGATTTTAGCTCAACTAATTTTACACAAGAGGAACTCATTACCACCCTGCATGACATGGTAAATAAGTATCAAAAACTTGCTCGCTCATTCGAGAAAGTCAAAGCTGAGCGAAATTATCCCATAGAAAATAAAACTGAAACTGAAGAATCAGTTGAAGTGTTGAATCTAAAAGGGGAGATCGCAAAGCAAAAAGCTGAACTGAATGAGAATCAAGCCTTGATATGTCAGATGAAAATCAAAATTTTAAAACATTCTGAACTGATACAAGCTTGGAACAAGTCGTCAGTTACTTTAACTGAAATGCAGAATGCTAAAAAATCAGTTGATGATAAAACTTGTTTGGGATTTAACAGTCAAATTGATTATTCTACAAATGATGCTCAGCCAAAGTTGAATAAAGGCAAAGGAAAATATGTTACCTTTGTAAAATCAACTGTGGAAAATGAATTTTCAGAGCCAAGTAAACCGGCTGTTCAAAAGATCGAAAGTATGAACAAAGGCAAAATTTATGGTATTGGGTATGGCTATGAGAGTTCAACTGACTCAAGTAACTGGTCAGTTAAACGATTCAGTTACAAAAGACAGTACTCTAGGAATGGCTATTACAATTACTACAACCAAAAGCCAGTTCAGAAACGATATCAAATGAACAGTAAGTTGAAAAAAGACAAAAATCATATTGTTTCTTCCTCATTTCACACACCCAACAGCCAAAAGCCTGGAAAAGTAATCTGGAACACTGAAACTGGAAGGTTAGTTAGACTAATCCAAGTCTGGGTTCCTAAAGGACTAATAAATTTAGGACCCAAATAAATAAGGGTACCAAAATTATATTCTATGTGTGATTACAGGAAACATGTATAATCAAAGAATCCACATGATATCTAGACAGTGGATGTTCAAGACATATGACAGGAGATGAAAAGATACTATCCGAACTGATAAAATACAATGGACCAAACATCAGCTTTGGGGACAACTGTCACGCCCCGAGTCCGAAGCATCGGTGACATCCGGCATTGTTTAACAATTTCTTGAAAACAATTAAGCCTCGTATTGAAATGCCAAAAACCAGTCTTTTTCATAATTAAAACATTGTCTTTACATTGGCAATAGATTAAAATACATCAGAGTTGCAAATGCGGAACAAAACAAAATAAAATTCTTGAATCTTGATCTCGATCCTTGATTCACCATCCCCAAAAAGCATCTTGCTCTTCCTCATTAAGTTGCTCCTCGTTTTTATCTGAAATTTGTAAGGGGTGAGTGTTTTGGGAAACACTCAGCAAGTGGGGGTCGATCGATTTCCAATGATACATATAGAACTTAATCTTTAAAACATTTCTTTAACAAACTTTCAAATCTTATTACTTTTAACTCATCATAACAGAAACGAAACAAATATGAGACAGAGGTTATCAGACGATTCAGAGAAGTTCAGAAACAGATCAGAACAATTCAGAACAGAACAGATCGGAACAGACACAACACTGTTACTCATCTCATTTTCATGGTCAAATTGTCCCCAATATGTTAGTTCTCTAAGGGATGAGGCCAGAACATGGTTTTATACCCACCAATGGGGGCCAGACAGAACATGGTTTTATACACACCAATGGGGGCCAGAACAGAACATGGTTTTATACCCACCAATGGGGGCCAGGACAGAACATGGTTTTATACCCACCAATGGGGGCCAGACAGAATTACAATTATCGTCCCATTTCAAATCAATTCGTAATAGTGCAAACAGAATTCAGAAGTAACAGACAGAACTTTTAAGATATTCAGATTTCAGAGTTTTCATACTGACACAGCAGAATCAAGAAATTCGAAGAACAGACGAGAACACATAATCGATCGAAATTTTAAAATAAAACATGCTGATTTTTCGAAAATAAGGACACACCAACATGTATGTCATGTTATTGATATCAAGGTTTAAAAATACAAAAAAAGTACATAACAAAAGCCCACTTACCGATTTTTGCACAACACGTCTTCTCAAAAATCGGGCAGCACTTCGTCTAGACTTTAACGAATGTTGTGGTTGATCGAGCTGCTCTTCTACGCAAGGTTCTTATACTGGACTGCACGAACTTTCCTTCTTCCTTCCTTGCTTGCTTGGCCGAATTCTTGGAGAGTGAGGGGAAGGGCCGAAATTTTGGTTGGGTTTTGGAAGCATTTTTCCTTCAACCATTGAGTGCTATTTATAGAGTAATTTTTGCCCCTCAAGATACCTCATGGCCGAAATCTTGATGCCCAAGAAAGTAATAATTGTAGTCTCAAAATTCCATGCATTCCTCAAATCCAAGACTAGTCATAATTGTAGTCCAAAATCCCATGCATGCTTCAAGAGTCACCTTGGTTTTCTATAGGGTCATTTCTTGCATCATCAATATGTCTTAGTCCTTTAGCTCCCCCCTTAGCTTCTTCATGGGTTTATTCAAAGGTTATTTCTTACACACTAAATTTGTCCAATCCTTTAGCTCTTCTCCTAGCTCAAGTTTTTATTCTTTTAGGACAAGAAAGAATGAGCTTCATTGAGCTAAAAGATTGCTCTCATGAGCTAGGGGTTTTTTTTCCCAAGAATGAATGAACTTTCTTGAGCTTAGGGTTTTAGCTTTTGAGCTTAAGGTTTCTTTTCCAAGAATCTTGGAGCTTCCTTGAGCTGAGGGTTTTAGCTTGTGAGCTGAGGGTTTCCTCTTCTGAGCGACGTGCCCTCAATTCTCAAGGTTTTGCATTGCCTCGGCTTCTTTTTGAGCTACTTTCCAAGCTTTTTGAGGTGCTTTGCTTCGAAAAATCCGGGTTCTCACATCCCACCCCCCTTATTGGAAGTTTCATCCTCGAAACTTTAGTTAGCTAGATCTTTAAAGAGGTGAGGGTGCCGAGTGCGCATACGTTCTTCAAATTCCTAAGTTGCTTCTCGTTCCAAATGACTTGACCATTGTATCTTGACATATGGAATTGTTCGGCATCTCAGCACTTGGTATTTGGTGTCCATTACTCGAAAAGGGACTTCTTCATATTTCATTTCCTCGTTCCCATTTCCTTTGATTAGTAGCGGTTCAACTTCAAGAATGCTACTTGGATATGAGACATACTTCCTTAGCTGTGAGACGTGAAAGACGTTGTCAATCCTTGACATGCCTGGTGGTAAAGCCCGCTGATAAGCTAGGTTTCCCATTTTTCTCAGTATTTCGAAGGGTCCGACATATCTTGGAGTTATCTTTCTAGATTTGCTGAATCGAACCACTCCTTTCATAGGGTAAACTTTAACTTAAGCTTTCACACCATTTTCAAACTCCAATGGTCTTCACTTTAAATCAGCCCAGCTCTTTTGTCCATCATGAGCTGCCTTGCGTTTTTTTCCTTGATAATAGCTACTTTATCAACAATTCAAGTACCATAATAGCTTTCTCTCTGATTTCAATACTTCCATGATAATTATTGTTATCGGCAAATTCAATCAAGAGGGGTGTTTATTTAATTCCTCCGAGGTCCATGGCACACGCCCTAAAATATCTTCAATAGTTCGATCCACCGTCTTTGCCTCATATTTAATTTTTTTTGTCTCAACAGTATTTGAGGCTTTGATGATCGATAAATTTCACACATTTGACACCAAAGAAATTGATTCTATTGATCTTTGGCTCAAATATTATTGTGACTAATTCAATATCATGTGTTGGATAATTTTGCTCACATGGTTTTAATTTCATCGATGCATAGGCAATTACTTGCCCTCTTGAATGAGAACACATCACAATCCTCTTTTGATGCATCATTGTAAATTGTGAAATTCTTGCCTTTTTCGGGAAGTACTAATACTAGCGTAGAAACGAGTTTCTTTTTCAAGATCTAAAAACTCTTCTCACATTCTTCACTCTAATTGAATTCAGAGTTCTTCTGAGTGAGCTTGGTGAGCGGAAGAAAATCCTTCAACACATTTTCTTAATAGCCAACTAATCCCAAAAACTTCAAATTTCTATTACAGTATTCGATCAAGGCAATCTATGATTGCCTCCACCCTATTGATGATCCACTGATATGCCCGTTTCAGAGATTATATGACCAAAGAATGTGACATTTTTTTAATCATAATTCACATTTCTTAAATTTAGTATTTATTTATTTTTCTCTGAGCATCGGTAGAGCAAGACGAAGATCTTCCTTGCGGTCTTACTCACTTGTTGAATATGCAAGAATGTCGTCAATAAATGCTATCACAAACTTGTCGAGGAATTTTCTTGAACACTCTGCTCATGAGTTCTATGAATGTTGCTGGAGCATGGGTCAGGCCAAAAGGTATTATCGTGAACTCATAGTGTCCATACCCTTTTCTTTTTAAGGCTGTTTAGGAATATTCTCTGCCTTGGCCTTCAATTGGGGTAGTCTGACCTTAGATAGAGCTTCGAAAAGATCTTAGCTCCTTTTAACTAATAGAAAATGTCATCTATTCTTGAAAAATGACATTTGTTCTTGATCTTATTGAGTTCTTTTTAGATCTACACACTATCTTGTGCTTTCACCATTCTTTTGTGTCAATAAGACTGAAGCTTCCAAAGGAGAGGCACTTAGTAAGATTTGTTTTTGACTCACAAATCTTGGAATTGATCTTTTAGCTTCTTGAGTTTAACTGAAGCCATTTGCTAGGGTTCCTTAGATTTTAGTGTAGCACGAGCTATCAATTACTTTCGAATTCTACTTCACAGTCTGAGATAATTCAAAGGAACCTTTCCGAAGCTCGCTACCACAGGAATATTTTATATCTTGAGCTTAATTCCTTCTTTTGCTTCTCTCATTATTGCTAGTTAGACTTCTTAGCCATACTTCATGGCTTTCTGAGAAGCAGAAAGGAAGGATTATTGTTCCTTATCCTTGCCATAAAATATGATTTATTCTTGGATTGGAGTTTGGCATTCTTACCCCAACCATTTACCATTGCATGACTCTTGTCCAACCAACCAATTCTCAGAATGACGTTGAAATTTACCATAGTACACTAAATAAAATCGGCACTGAATATGTGCGTATCCATACTTATTTTATTCTATCTTAAAATTATCACGATTAATATCTCAAAACTTAAAACCAATATAGAATCTTAGAACATAACTCCTTATCAGCCTATTGACTTAAGTCCCAATAACCTAGTTAAAATTTCTTTCAACCTTGTACGGAAGAAACTAATTCCTCAAAAAATTATTCTTTTACTAAATCTGTCTTTAATCAAAACTATGAGCCTAACATGCTTTAATACAAACAAGGTTTGTTGTATGTCTTTCTCCACAAATCTTTCCCTTATTTTTCTTTTTATTATAAGAAGAGTCAGAACCTATTATGCATGCTACATTTCCCTCGATGTCCACCAATATCCCATAACTCTTTTTATTTACCTAAGGTAATGACCTTAATTACTTAACTTAGTTATTGTTTCTTACCTATATTAATTAAATATTCCAAAATCTTATATATTTAAATTTATCGCTTAATATCCCAAATTTAAATGTCCATAAAAATCAACTTTTATATCTGACTATCAAAAATTATATAATTCTTATCTCATATTTTCATAAATAATTTATTATCCCCAAATCAAACATTTCATCTTAAGTCGGAAGCTTATCTTCGATAAGTAAAGTCCCAAATGTAAGTCAACTTATATTAGAGTATTTGTATTCCCAAAAATATAAGTCAAATTATCTCTGATAGGTATGTTCCCAAAAATATAATTCAACTTATCTCTGTACATTCTAAAAGAAATGTTACGCTTCTTTCTTATCGTATCATATAACCATAATATCAGTCTAGCCTACCTTATCATTTCTTCATCATCACTGTTCTTTTTCCACTACTTCCATAGGTGCTTCTTCTTCTTCTTCTTCTTCTTCCATGTTTTCCATGACAAGGTGCATATAGTTATGTTGTTCTTGCATTCTATCCATATCACCATGAAGCTTGGAGATGTAACGTTCTTGCTTGCTAGAAAGGTCTTCATGTTGATAAAGAGAGCGGTTAGCAAGATCCTTCTCAGTTTCAATCTTTACAATCAACTTTCGATTAGGGGGCGTATCACGTGAGATGGGTTACGTAGTGTTAAGGCGAGCTGGCTCTTTGATCTATCAAGGCGATAAGTGAGACGTTATATATCAGTTTGAAGTAGGTTCTTAATCTTTACGAGTTCTTGTTCTCTTGTTTTTCTATAGCGAGTTGATCCTTTAGGGTTGCAATCTCTCGCGTTTGGTTTTCAATGGTATGTTGACGCTTGCGAAGGACGGATTGAGCACGAGCACGAAGGCATCCGTTGAGGTAAAATTTCAGAATCGAATAAAGGATAGAAAGGCACAAACAATGTTTTCGTGGGAATTTCGATAATAAGAGTTTGCAGAATGATGGAAGGAAATAGATTTCGAATTTCTCAAAGAATTTTGGAAAGAATGAGAGTTGGTTTCAGAATGTACAAGGTTTTTGCCAAAATTTGACTTCTTCAAATTTTGTCTGTCAAAATCCCAGCGGGATTATGAACCTGGCGGCTCTGATACCACTTAAATGTCACGCCCCGAGTCCGAAGCGTCGGTGACATCCGGCATTGTTTAACAATTTCTTGAAAACAATTAAGCCTCGTATCGAAATGCCAAAAACAAGTCTTTTTCATAATTAAAACATTGTCTTTACATTGACAATAGCTTAAAATACATCAGAGTTGCAAATGCGGAACAAAACAAAATAAAATTCTTGAATCTTGATCTTGATCCTTGATTCACCATCCCCAAAAACCATCTTGCTCTTCCTCATTCAGTTGCTCCTCGTTTTTATCTGAAATTTGTAAGGGGTAAGTGTTTTGGGAAACACTCAGCAAGTGGGGGTCGATCGATTTCCAATGATACATATAGAACTTAATCTTTAAAATATTTCTTTAACAAACTTTCAAATCTTATTACTTTTAACTCATCATAACAGAAACGAAACTAATATGAGACAGAGGTTATCAGACGATTCAGAGAAGTTCAGAAACAGATCAGAACAATTCAGAATAGAACAGATCGGAACAGACAGAACAGACACAACACTGTTACTCATCTCATTTTCATGGTCAAATTGTCCCCAATATGTTAGTCCTCTAAGGGGTGAGGCCAGAACATGGTTTTATACCCACCAATGGGGGCCAGAACAGAACATGGTTTTATACCCACCAATGGGGGCCAGACAGAATTACAATTCTCGTCCCATTTCAAATCAATTCGTAACAGTGCAAACAGAATTCAGAAGTAACAGACAGAACTTTTCAGATATTCAGATTTCAGAGTTTTCATACTGATACAGCAGAATCAAGAAATTCGAAGCACAGACGAGAACACATAATCGATCGAAATTTTAAAATAAAACATGCTGATTTTTCGAAAATAAGGACACACCAACATGTATGTCATGTTATTGATATCAAGGTTTAAAAATACAAACGAAGTACATAACAAAAGCCCACTTACCGATAATTAAAACAATGTCTTTACATTGACAATAGATTAAAATACATAGGAGTTGCAAATGCGGAACAAAACAAAATAAAATTCTTGAATCTTGATCTCGATCCTTGATTCACCATCCCCAAAAAACATCTTGCTCTTCCTCATTCAGTTGCTCCTCGTTTCTATATGAAATTTGTAAGGGGTGAGTGTTTTGGGAAACACTCAGCAAGTGGGGGTCGATCGATTTCCAATGATACATATAGAACTTAATCTTTAAAACATTTCTTTAACAAACTTTAAAATCTTATTACTTTTAACTTATCATAACAGAAACGAAACAAATATGAGACAGTGGTTATCAAACGATTCAGAGAAGTTCAGAAACAGATCTGAACAGAACAGATCGGAACAGACAGAACAGACACAACACTGTTACTCATCTCATTTTCATGGTCAAATTGTCCCCAATATGTTAGTCCTCTAAGGGGTGAGGCCAGAACATGGTTTTATACCCACCAATAGGGGCCAGAACAGAACATGGTTTTATACCCACCAATGGAGGCCAGACAGAATTACAATTCTCGTCCCATTTCAAATCAATTCGTAACAGTGCAAACAGAATTCAGAAGTAACAGACAGAACTTTTCAGATATTCAAATTTCAGAGTTTTCATACTGACACAGCAGAATCAAGAAATTCGAAGCACAGACGAGAACACATAATCGATCAAAATTTTTAAAAAAAACATGCTGATTTTTCGAAAATAAGGACACATCAACATGTATGTCATGTTATTGATATCAAGGTTTAAAAATACAAACGAAGTACATAACAAAAGCCCACTTACCGATAATTAAAACATTGTCTTTACATTGACAATAGATTAAAATACATCAGAGTTGCAAATGCGGAACAAAACAAAATAAAATTCTTGAATCTTGATCTTGATCCTTGATTCACCATCCCCAAAAAGCATCTTGCTCTTCCTCATTCAGTTGCTCCACGTTTTTATCTGAAATTTGTAAGGGGTTAGTGTTTTGGGAAACACTCAGCAAGTGGGGGTCGATCGATTTCCAATGATACATATAGAACTTAATCTTTAAAACATTTCTTTAACAAACTTTCAAATCTTATTACTTTTAACTCATCATAACAGAAACGAAACAAATATGAGACAGAGGTTATCAGACGATTCATAGAAGTTAAGAAACAAATCTGAACAATTCAGAACAGAACAGATCGGAACAGACAGAACACACACAACACTGTTACTCATCTCGTTTTCATGGTCAAATTGTCCCCAATATGTTAGTCCTCTAAGGGGTGAGGCCAGAACATGGTTTTATACTCACCAATAGGGGCCAGACAGAACATGGTTTTATACCCACCATGGGGGCCAGACAGAATTACAATTATCGTCCCATTTCAAATCAATTCGTAACAGTGCAAACAGAATTCAGAAGTAACAGACAGAACTTTTAAGATATTCAGATTTCAGAGTTTTCATACTGACACAGCAGAATCAAGAAATTAGAAGCACAGACGAGAACACATAATCGATCAAAATTTTAAAATAAAACATGCTGATTTTTCGAAAATAAGGACACACCAACATGTATGTCATGTTATTGATATCAGGGTTTAAAAATACAAACGAAGTACATAACAAAAGCCCACTTACCGATTTTTGCACAACACGTCTTCTCAAAAATCGGGCAGCACTTCGGCGAAACTTTAACGAATGTTGTGGTTGATCGAGCAGCTCTTCCACGCAAGGTTCTTGTACTGGACTGCACGGACTTTCCTTCTTCCTTCCTTGCTTGCTTTGCCGAATTCTTGGAGAGTGAGGGGAAGGGCCGGAATTTTTGTTGGGTTTTGGAAGCATTTTCCTCAACCATTGAGTGTTATTTATAGAGTAATTTTTGCCCCTCAAGATACCTCATGGCCGAAATCTTGATGCCCAAGAAAGTAATAATTGTAGTCTCAAAATTCCATGCATTCCTCAAATCCAAGACTAGTCATAATTGTAGTCCAAAATCCCATGCATGCTTCAAGAGTCACCTTGGTTTTCTATAGGGTCATTTCTTGCATCATCAATATGTCTTAGTCCTTTAGCTCCCCCCTTAGCTCCTTCATGGGTTTACTCAAAGGTTATTTCTTACACACTTAATTTGTCCAATCCTTTAGCTCTTCTCCTAGCTCCAGTTTTTATTCTTTTAGGACAAGAAAGAATGAGCTTCATTGAGCTAAAAGATTGCTCTCATGAGCTAGGGGTTTTTTCCCCAAGAATGAATGAACTTTCTTGAGCTTAGGGTTTTAGCTTTTGAGCTTAGGGTTTCTCTTCCAAGAACCTTGGAGCTTCCTTGAGCTGAGGGTTTTAGCTTGTGAGCTGAGGGTTTCCTCTTCCGAGCGACGTACCCTCAATTCTCAAGGTTTTGCATTGCCTCGGCTTCTTTTTGAGCTACTTTCCAAGCTTTTTGAGGTGCTTTGCTTCGAAAAATCCGGGTTCTCACAACAACTCCAAAGGTAAAACTGTGGGTAAGGGTAAGCTTATCCATGGTAATTTTACAATTAAAGATGTATTGCTAGTTGAGAATTTGAAGTATAACTTGATAAGCATCAGTTAGTTACGCGACAATAATTTCGCAGTACAATTTGATAAACACACTTGTTCAGTTAGAAACTCAACTGATGAAGTCATTCTAACTCGCAATCGATGTGAAAATACATACAAAGTTAGCTGGACTGAACATTCTTATGCACCAGTTTGTTTCATAGTTTCTAAATCTTCTAAAAAATGGTTATGGCATAAGAGATTGAATCACTTAAACTTTAAATCTATTGTCTATCTGAGTGGCAACAATCTGGTAACTGGCTTGCCCAAAATAGATTTTTCAAAAGAGAAAATTTGTTCAGCATGTCAGTTTGGTAAACAAGTAAGATCCTCGTTTAAAAACAGATGTTGTAAATCATCTTCCCGATGCTTAGAACTGTTGCATATGGATCTTTTTGGTCTAATACCAGTCATGAGTTTATGGGGAATGAAATACACTCTGGTGGTTGTGGATAATTTTTCAAGATTTACTTGGGTCATATTTCTCAAATCTAAAGACCAAACTGCTGCACAACTGATCAAGCTTTTCAAAAGATTATCAAATGAAAAATCAGTTGGGATTGATCGAATAAGGTCTGATCGAGGGACTGAATTTATCAATCAAACTCTTTCAAATTTTTTAGAAAATACTGGAATTAATCATGAGCTCTCAGCAGCAAGAACAGGATCAGCAAAATGGTGTAGCTTAGAGAAGAAACCGTACCCTAAAAGAAGCTGCTAGAACAGTGCTTGCTGATTCTGGTATTTCTCAATAGTTTTGGGCAGAAGCAGTAAACACTGGATGTTATATTTAGAACAGATCAATGATTAATAAGAATCATTTGAAAACACCATATGAGATCTGGCATGGACGAAAAAGTGTGGTTTCTTACTTTAAAATATTCGGATGCAGATGTTTCATTCTTGACAATGGCAAAAATCATTTAAAAGCCTTTTATGCTAAATCTGCAGAGGGAATATTTCTGGGATATTCTTCAGTCAGCAAAGCTTATAGAGTTTTTAACAAGAGCACTTTAAATGTTGAAGATTCTATACATGTTGTTTTTTATAAAACTGTATTAACTGATAAGTCAACTGATCCAGTTGAGCTAGTTGATTGATTTACAGATATCAGTTTGGAGGATGATCATGAAGAAGAAAATCATATCAATCGAAACATCCTTCAAACACCAGAACCTGAAATTGTGGATCAATCAGTTGAACAGAAAGTCGTTCCTGAAAGTCAGTTGGTAGAGCGAAGAAATAATATTCAGTTACCAACTGAAACTGAAACTAAAACAGTTCAGTTGCCTACCACAACTGAAATTGTTCAGTTGCCAACAGAAGCAATTGCTGATACAACAAATGGTGAACTCAGATGGAAGAAATCTCACCCACCAAATTTGGCAATAGGTAATCCATCTGACCCGGTAAGGACAAGGAATCAAATGTTTAATTTGTTCATTCATTCCGCTTTTGTATCGCAATTTGAATCAAAGAAAACTGATGAAACTCTTGTTGATCCTAACTGAATAAATGCAATGCAAGAAGAGCTAAATCAGTTTACCCATAACAAAGTCTGGGACGAAGTGGGTATTCAGGAATAAACTGAATGAAGATGGTTCAGTTGCATGCAACAAGGCAAGACTTGTAGCACAAAGGTATAGGCAGGAAGAAGGAATTGACTATAATGAAACATATGCACCAGTTTCTAGACTGGAAGCAATCAGATTATTCCTCGCTTATGCATCCTTCAAGAACTTTAAAGTCTATCAAATGGATGTGAAGAGTGCTTTTTGGAATGGTCAGTTGCAAGAAGAAGTGTATGTTGAACAACCTCCAGGTTTTATCAATCACTCATTTCCTGATCATGTTTACCATTTGAACAAAGCATTGTATGGTCTTAAACAAGCTCCAAGAGCTTGGCATGAAACTCTCTCAAAATTCTTAACTGATCACGACTTTACTGTGGGATCAGTTGACAAGACTTTGTTCAAATTTTCTAAAGATGATCATATTTTACTTGTGCAAATTTATGTTGATAATATTATTTTTGGGTCAACTAACCCCAAATTATGCAAGAAGTTTGCTAAGTTGATGCAGGAAAAATTCGAGATGAGTATGATGGGTGAACTGACATTTTTTCTCTGTCTGCAAGTAAAGCAACTGGAAACTAGTACTTTTATCAGTCAAACAAAATACACTAAGGAATTGCTCAAGAAATTTGGTATGGAAACATGCTCGACTGCAAGTATACCCATGAGTTCATCAGTCAAACTAGACAATGATGAAGGGGGAATATCAGTTGAGGCCACACTATACAGAGGTTTAATAGGTTCATTACTGTACCTAACTGCTAGTCGTTCAGATATTGTATTTTTTGTTTGCATGTGTGCTCGATTTCAAGAAAATCCTAAGCAATCGCATTTTATAGCCGCTAAAAGAATTTTAAAATATATTAAGGGCACACAAAATGTTGGATTATGGTACTCTAAAGACTCCTCTTTCAATTTAGTTGGATATTCAGATGGAGATTATGCAGGATGTAAGCTAGATCGTAAAAGCACCAGTGGATCATGTCAGTTTCTTGGAGACAGACTGATCTCTTGGTTCAGTAAGAAGCAAACATCCATAGCAACTTCCACAACTGAAGCAGAATACCTTGCTGCTGGAAGCTGCTGTGCTCAACTGCTATAGATTCAGCAACAACTGAAAGATTATGGAGTTGACGCTAAAGAATCTCCTATATTCTGTGATAATACGAGCACAATTGCGATTACATATAATCAAGTTCTTCACTCAAGGACCAAGCACATTGATGTCAGGCATCACTTCATCAGAGATCATGTTTTGAAGAAAGCTATCAGACTAGAATATGTGTCAACTGAACAACAAGCTGCTGATATCTTCACCAAACCATTACCAGAGACTAATTTTCTCACTTTCGCAATATAATTGGTTTAATTGATTTATCTTAATCAGTCTTATGGTTGTTTTCATCAGTTGATTAACTATTCGGTATTTTATCTTTCATTTAAATATTTATCAACTGGTTTCAGTTAAGTAGCTCATCAGAATATTCATTAATCGTTTCTTAACTGATGTCAGTAAGTCTCATATCTTTTGTTGTATTCAGTTTGTTATATATTTATCAACTGATTTAGTCTGTTTGCAGAAAGTAAAGAGACAACAATAAAATAGATAAACATTTCATTGATAATAAATTGAGCGTACAAGTTTAACTTCTTTTTTAACAGCAGACCTCCACGAGGTCAACCAATCAGATATGGCCCCTGTGGAAGTCTTCAAAAAGTCCTCTGAAATCGCTATGCGCTTAAGAGTCCATTTCTCCTTTTTCAGCATTAGTAGGTAGACACCTTCTTCAGTGAAGATATCCACCTCATCAGCAACGCACAAGCGCCGTCGATATTTCTTCAGTAGTGCCACCTGTTTGGAGGTGGCACCTGCTACTCCCTGTAGACTGAGCTGGAAATCTTGGAGTGGTTTGCCAAAAGCGGAGAACTTTATGGAAGACCTCATCTTCCATAGCAATCTTTCTTGCTTTGAAAGCTGACTCATTGAACTCTTCAACCAAGTCGAGAACCTTTGAACTACTTGGACCTGCCATTATATCTTGTGATATATCTTTGCTAATGTGTTTAAGCCAACTTTGTTGCTTTTATTTATAAGCGCAGGTTCAAAGCATCTGAAGAGACGTAATCATTACCTTCAGCGCTTCGTCTTCTGAAGCACAAGATTTATTACGTTGTTTCTGACATTTAAATCTTCGTCCTTTTATATGCACTAATTTAGGGGGAATATCAATTTTAAGAAGTTAACTGAGAAGACAATAGTTAGTGAATTTTCATTTGAAATGATTCAGTTTCACAACTGATCGTTCAGTTGATAATTTATCTAATCTTCTCACATTTCAAGCAATCAAATGGCAAACCAGGCCCCTGCTCATCTCATAAATGCAATGGCGATTGACTTCAACTCTATCTTCACTATGAAAGAGGAGGAAATCAAGAATAACTTTCTGAAATTGGAAGAAGCCAGTCTGAAGCAGTTTTTGGAATTATCTTCCCAGGAAATCTACATCAAAGAAATCAAAGAACTCTACGCTACTGGCTATGTTACTCAAGAAGGACATATTGCATCGACTGTAAGTGGTCAGTTTCTGATTATTGAGGAAGAGTTTTTCTGCAATCTCTTCCATCTACCAGCCGACGGATTTATCAATCTTTCTGAGGTGAAGGCATCTGATATTGAGGAGATGCAAACTACCTTTTCTGCTGCTGGTCAGAAGATCAAAGTTTATGATCCTAAGAAGGAACTGAAGCCAGAAGTACAACTACTGGCTGATATTGTAACCAAGGGCATCTTAGCCAAGGCAGGATCATTTGCTGCCCTCACTCTCAAAAAATTTCAAGCCATGACTGCGATAATGACTGGAAGGAAGATGAACTGGAGAAACATAATCTTCAATATTCTGAGAAATATGTTTCAAACTGGCAAACAATCCAAAGGCTTTGTGGTGCAGCTCAGCCATGTGCTGAAAGTTAAAGGTTGGATGACTGATGACTCTGAGAAGTCATCAAAGATAAAAATTTTCAATGATAAAGCCGTATATGATCAGTTGGACTCTGATCTGATTTCATTGCAAATGAAGATCAAGGACTGGGAATCAGGTCAAGAACTGATCCTCCCAGCTGCCTCTCAAGATACATCAGAGGAGGCAGCTGAACCATTAGTTCAAGAACCTTCAAAAGAACCAGCTGCTGCTTCCTCTACCCCAGTTGCTCCTTCATCCTCATCTTTAGCACCTTTTTCTTCTAATGTTGATCCACCGCCTTATTCCGAAGTTGATTTATCTCTGGCCAATCTAGATGAAGTCATCAAATCAGTGACCTTAGATACACAGCTGGACACTTCCAGATCAGTTGAAGATGTAACTGAAAAACCAGCTGATCAAGCCGTCACTTCTGAAGAACCAACTGAAGAAATTTTGTTTGAACAACTGATAGAGTCAATTCAGTCAGGTGTTGTGACTGAACAAGCAGTTTTGAAGCAATCTGAACAAGCAGTCATTCACACGACTGAAGAGGATCAACTGCATTCAGTTCCGACTGAAGAACCAGCTCTTCCGCCAACTGAACAACCAACTGAAGAATCAGTTAATGAACCAATTAAAGAACCTTCTAATTCTTTTTCTCCTCTATCTGTCTCATCTCCTCCCCAGGAACTTACAACTGAAGGAATGCCAGAAATAGCTATGAATTTAACAGAACCACCTGACAGAGCGATGGTTGTATTTTCTTCACCAGAAAGGGAACAAATTCCAGAAACTTTCGGAGCCATGTCTCCCAGAATTTCAGACTCTGATGCTCTATTTGAAAAACTCCAAACCGTTCAATCAAATCTCGTCAGTATGATGAATGCTATTTCTGCTATACAATCTACTCAGCTTGCACATATCCTGAAGCTAAATTCAAACTATGAATTTGCAACAGAGAGACTGGACTAGCTTAGCAAAAGTGTGACTGATCTGACTGATCTCTACCTTCAGATGGATAATATCAAGAAAGACAGGCTGTCGACTGAATCTCACATCCAAACTCAAGCACTAGTCGGCAGGAGATTTGACTTTCTTGAAGAAAAAGTCACTAAAAAGATTGACCTGCTGCAAAACATTATGTTGAATTCCGTATCTGATATTGCAGCAGATGTCCGCATTTTAACAAGAAAAGTGGATGTGATTGACAAAAAGGGGGAAGTTTTGAGAGAAACAGAAGGAGAAAAAGGAAAGAAGAAGAATGTATGAAGATCAACTGATCTCAGTTAATTTATTGAAGATTCTTATTTCTTTATTCTTTGTACAAATCTATACATTAGAAGAGTTATTTTATCTACAATAAAATTGGAGTTCTATCTTTAGTTCAGCTGATCAGTTCATACATTACAAGTTTTGTCAAACACCAAAAAAGGGAAATTGTTGGAAACTAAGTTTTGGTGGTTAGACAAACTAAGAATTTATACTTACTAGAATAAGTGATCAAAGGAGAATGAGCTTAACTGATAGTTGCCAATAGCTAAAGAATAATGCGTACATTATCAACAGCAACTGAAGCCATCTGAATCTTATCTACGTCGAACTGATCAGTTGAGCAGAATCAAACTGATAGCTGATCCTTCAGCTGTACACGTCATCACTTGAGAATGACAACCGACAAATAGTACAAACAGACTGCAACTCGTAGTGGAACGCCGTATTTCAGAGTCTACAGTGTACAAATGTCAGAAGAATGTTGACGTGGAAAATGACGGCTACAAAGAATCAAATTGTATTTATTGTTACCGTTGAAGAATTGCCTATAAATAGGCGAGAAGAGCAGTTGAATGACATATACAAGCTTTTATTCATCTTGTTGTTACGCTACTCAAAAATATTCATAAGCTCACAGTTATCAGAAATATCAGTAGCATTCAAGGCTAAATTTCGAGCTTAAATATCACAAGTCATTTGTTGTATACTCATTCAAGTTGTGCTAAAATCATTTTACGAGCTGTAAGAAAAGTGTATACTAAGAGTTTCAGTTTTGGCAGTGTTAAGTCCAAAACTGAAGTGGGTCTATACAAATTTGTATTGATCAAATTATTTTAGTAAATATCCTATCCTTGTGATAGAAGGGGTGACGTAGGAGGGATTCAATCTCCGAACATCCATAAACTCTTGTGTGTCATTTTATTTCAGTTACAAATTCTATCTTTCAATCAGTTTACTTCCGCAACTGTTTTCCCAGTTAAACTGATTGTCATTGACTGAAAAGATTTCCAGTTTCAGTTTCTTACAAAACTGACACTATATTTTTCAAAAGCTACACAATCGAAAGTGTTTAATCAACATCCCCCCTTTCTAAACACTTATTCAAGTAGTCAACCGATCCAACACATATCTTGTGTTATTTATGTTTAACTGTTTGTTTTTGTTCTTAACTGATTTGATCAGTTCAGCTGATATCAGTTCAATTCTGTCCATAACTGAACTGATATAAGCCAAAACTGTTCTCAAGTAATTTTGTGTTATTCAGTTGCACAAGTTATAAAACTGATTAGCTTTCTTAACGAAGGATCATTTCGAGTATTTTTCGCTTGGTTTAAAACCAAACTCGATCTAATTCATCGGTGTTTACATTCTTAGAACACGAGATATTGCAGCTCATTGAGAATATTGTGTTTGAAGCACCCTCAAAGGTTCCTGAACCATTCTGTTAGCTCGTCAGCTGAACTTATTTCACTCTTCAGTTGAACTGATCAGCTGGGGTCTTCATCAGTTGAGCTCTTAATCAGCTGGCTGGGCTTCTGAAGGTCTTATGCTGAACCACCTATTAGCTGGAAAATCAGTTGAACTGGTCTTTGATATATCAATTGAACTGATTCAGTTTGGGTAATCAGTTGGCGCTTTCATTTTTGCGCCTCGATAGCATCAATTTTAGCTCGATAACTAATCAGTTCGAATCTTGATTAGTTTTAGCTTCTGCGCACATAGGTAAATTCATTAGAAAAAAAATAACAAGTTTTGTTAACATCAAAATCAAGATTGCGAACATGAAATGCTCCAACAAAGCGCCGCAACGCCAAGGAAGAAGGGCCACAGAGCTAAGTCTTGAAGGGGGGAAACAAGCGCCTAGGCGCCATATATGCTGCGCTGCAGCGTCAGGAGTGTCGAAGGGAAAGTGCCTAGGTGCTACAACCCTGCGCCGCAACGCCAGGATCACTGAACCACAAGCGCCTAGGCGCTACACCTCAAGCGTTACGGCTCTACCCCCAGACTTCACAAACAGGCAGCACCGCGCTGCTAACATACGCAAAAAATGGAGAATTGGGCTTTATTTTACGGGCTCGAGAGAAGGATAAAAAGAAGAATAGGGTTTCAGAGAGAGGGCGACCCTTTTTTGGGAGAGAAAAGACATGAGAGAGGAGAGCACACGTTGGAGACGAATTGGAACGCGAGGATTAATTTATTTTTGTGTTAATATATATAATGTGTTTATTTTTTATAGAATAGGCCGTATATCATTAATGGATGGTCAAATTACGTATTAGTTAGGACACATTTCTTGAAATCCACGCCACCCAAGAGAGCTGCATGCATTTTGTTGTATCTATATTATATATAATAACACATCATATAAACTAAATTTGATATGTTGATGCAGTGCAAATTTTTTTTTACATTTTTTTTCGTAATATTTATTAGTTAACTTTGGTGGTATAAGTTTATTAATAATTTTTATATGTCTCTCTATTTTTCTCCATTTTTCACAAATTTATCTATTATTTATCTAAAAATTCAAACTATCTCAGTAAATTTTATCTAATCAGTAATCTATAAATATCATATTCTAATAAAATAATATATGTATTTTACACCAAAATTATCAAAGAAAAAAAATTGATTTGAATCTATAAAGCATACATATATTTCCCCATATAGCATACATTAATTCTCACTAATACTCGATGTTAATTAATTAAATACAATAACATAAACACACAATTCCATTACTTCAAATGTATTTTCTGATCTTGTCAAATGCATTATTTATATATCCATGATTACGTTTTCACATTTATTGCATCAAGTTAGAAAAACATTTATATATAGAATGTAAATCTAATCCAATACGTATATGCTGAGGAAATCAAAGTTGACAATAGGCAGAGATGCACAAATAAGAACAAATTGAAACAAAAAAATTAATTCCCAACTTTAATAATGAAACACCAAGAAATTAATAGTACTCTCAAGATATTTATAACTTCCCAAACGTGCATCTTTCTAAGTTTTTTTATAAATAATTTTTTTTAAAAAAATAAAAGTTCAAAATTAATGTATGTGGTGGAGTTTTATAAAAATAATGCTAAACTCCACCACTAATGACGGTCGCCGCAAATAAATTTGAAACTCATTCCAAAGAAGTTGTCTCTCAAGTCTTTAAAGTTGTTGAGTCATCTGGACTCAGGGCTTTTCCCAGTTCATCTTTGGACATCTACATGGATGAGCTGAAAAGTTTCTACACAAGAGAGATAATAACTGAACACGAAAAGATATTGTTTCCTTTGGGAGAAGACAGTCTGTTAATCGATAAAGGTTATTTCTCTGCATTGTTTCGGTTGCCCATTGAAACGCTTACTGACTTCTCTCTATTACCTCAACAAGCAGTTGAAAAGATAAAGGTGAAGTTTTCTGCATCTAGTGATATTATCAAGACTTTTGGAAAGAAGAAAGAGATGAAGTTGCATTATCAACTTCTGGCTGATGTTGTGGCGGAGACAATTCTAACGGAGATAGACTATTTTGATGCCAACAATTCATAAATTTTTTTGGTGATAACAACCATTGCCACATGACTCAAAGTTAACTAGTCAATTTTCATGTTCCAAATTCTAAAGGAGATTATTCAAACTTAGAAATAATAAGTTGGATTCGTCATCCTCTTGATCAGATTGTTTGAAGACTCGGGAGCCTTACTGAGAAACTCTATAACTTTGCAAAAGTTCAAGGCTCTCACTGCACAAAATATCCTTTCTCTCAGGCCTAAAGGACATGCACTGAGTGTCTCTCCTGCTAGGATATTGTTCATCAGGAAGGAAATTGGAGAAGAACTTGCTACTGAAAGGAAACGATTTGAAAAGAAGGGAAGCAAGTTAAATGGACCAAGGCCAATGGGAAAACTGATTCTGCAATCCATTGACTCTGAGGTATTAACTCATTCACCTCTTCCAGAATTTTCCAGAACTAAAAAAACCAAACAAGTCTACACCAATCAAGGCAGTATCTATATCTCAAATACAAGTGGTCAAGTATGCTGAAAACAAGGCTACTGACCATCTGGCGGAAAATTTGAAACTGATAGTGGTGGCAGCTCCACCTAGAAAAATCAATAAGACAATGGATATCCCGCCGCCAAGACCAACAAAAAGAGAAAGCTTCCGAGATCCCATATCCTTTCTCTCAGGCCTAAAGGACATGCACTGAGTGTCTCTCCTGCTAGGATATTGTTCATCAGGAAGGAAATTGGAGAAGAACTGGGTACTGAAAGGAAACTGGTTGAAAAGAAGGGAAGCAAGTTAAATGGACCATGGCCAATGTGAAAACTGATTCTGCAATCCAGTGACTCTGAGGTATTAACTCATTCACCTCTTCCGGAAATTTCCAAAACTACAAAAACCAGATCAGTCTACACCAATCAAGGCAATATCTATATCTCAGATACAAGTGATCAAGTATACTAAAAACAAGGCTACTGACCATCCGGCAGAAAATTTGAAACTGATAGTTGTGGCAGCTCCACCTAGAAAAATCAATAAGACAATGGCTTTCCCATCGCCAAGACCAAAAAAAAAGAGAAAGCATCCGAGATCCCATACAATCCACCTGATCGGGACTGGTCTCTGCCTTCTCCATAGCCACGGGGAAAGGAAAAGCTAAGGTGGATGAAGCTCAAGGGTCGAAACCAATATCAGCAATCAAAACTCAAATATACCTGCTGATGGTTGAAGTTAATGATTTTTTTGCAGAAAATATAATGTTCTTTGATGAATGGGTGAAATTGAGAACAATCATCTTTGCCATGAAATTGAAGAAAAATGATGTCTTGAAAAAGTAGGTAGCACTAGAAAAGGTGCTCTACATCAAGTTAAAAATGTTGTCATAGCTGGAGCTCTTTAACGACGAGATTATCTTCTAGATCTTCTAAAAATTCCAAATTTGACCACAGTTTGTGCCGAACAAAGATCCAATTATGATCTTTCATGCCTAACCGTATTTGATGATATTGCTGTGATAAATCAACTAGATATGGAGATGGTCTCCCGGTAGATGAAGATCAAATTCTAGGAGAATGATCACAAATTGTTTGAGCTAGTGGATTCCAAGGAGCAGAGAGTGGATGGTTCTTCATTTCAGTATGTCTCTGAGAAGCTGACTGACAATGACTCCAAGGAAGCCAAACTGTCCAATCAGTCAGATCCTATCACCTTTCCACCTTTGAGGCCGATTACTCTAGACAGTATTGAGGAAGTTGTGCAATCCAATGCAAAAACAAAAACAAGATGATATTGAAGATGAATTTTTACTAAGAAAACTACTTTCCACATCTCCATTGACCAAGCTGATCTCTAATGCAGAAGTCATCATATCTAAGGATGTACTTACAATTGAATCTGACATAGCTTCTTTTGTTCGAGAAATTATACAAGATGTAGTTGAGATAGCTATGAATGAACAAGATTATCCGAAACCAGAAGAACGAATCAGTCAGACTATAAAGGAATAGGCTGAGGTACCTATCATCCAAACTGAGTCAAGGGTCATAATGATTAAACAAGAAGGGCGTTCTAAAATTCAAGCTATTGGACTGACAGTTATTGCATCAAAATAAATACCAAGAATAGAGCCATCATCTACCAATTTGGACTTAACTAATGAAACAACTCTGGATCAGATACGTTCAAGTCTCGTTGTCATCTCCTCCTCTATAACAGTTCTGAAAATAAACAATCTGAATAATAAATAAGTCTTAGAATCCTTCAAAGAAAAATGCTCAAAGAAGTGTCAGATCTATCAAGAGGCATGATCGACAAATTCTTTCGACTGGAGCAACTCAAAAAGTCCCAGGAAACCATTTCACTCATCTTGGTGGGAAAATTCAAGCCAATATATTTCAATCTACACCAAGATAGAGGAAGCTCAAGCAAATTTTAATGATAAGATTGACGAAGTCAGTTCTTAGTTAGCTTCTGTTCTTGCCTACCTAAAGCCACCATCCGGTGTTGACAAAAAAGGGGGAATAGAAGAAGTCAACTAGTTCCAGTCAGCCTAAATCTACTGATGCCCAAAAGAAACTTACTGATAAATACTCTAGTCAGTTTAGATGATGATACATGAAAAACAGTTCCTATATAATCAGTTAGATAATTTAATTCTTAGCACTGTTGGAAATAAATGAATTTGGTACTTTTTGGCATAATTTTTTCAAACACCGAAAAAGAGAAAATTGTTGGAATATTTTACGTTTTGGTGATTGAACAAGGTTGTTGATCCAATGGATAATTAATAACCTAATCGAACTGAATTCAAGGAGGAAAATTGAACTTTCATAGGATGAAGTTTTCTAAGGAGTCTAACTGATTACAAAAATGGACTGATAAAACATAAGAAAGATACTAATATCCAAAACGATTCATGGTCGACTGATGAAGTCAAACTGACAGTTAAATCCATATATTCCCTAAAGAATCGGTATAATAAGTGATTAAGGATCAAACCCCAGCTGAAATAGCAGTTAAATCTTTCCGTACTAATAGTCACTGAACCTTAACAGAATGTCAGGTTTCGGCGCACTACCAAAACATGTCATATAGGACGATGAAATGGAAACAACAACATCAGCATTTGAAAACGGATATATTTTGAAAAGATTACCATTGCAGATTAATCTATAAATACATCAGTTGAACAAGCTCTAAAAGTTAGAAAGTTAAATCTATCTTTGGATTACTAAAAACAAAAAACTTATCTTCTCTATAGTAGGTTTCCGAGAACCAATTTATGATAGACATCACACACTGATAAATCATTAATTGTTCATTTTGATGATCAAATTTTTGCTTAGAATTTCTCTGTGAAAACTGTGTAACTGATAGCAAGAATTCTTATTGCTCAAAGTATATAGATTGAAGTTTTACCAAGTCTTTCAGTTAGGCAGTGTTATGTCCTACAGAAGTGGGTGATTTCAAATTACTTGTAATTAAGAAAGTATTTTAGTCCAAACCTTCCGCGGGGAAAAAGTGTGACGTAGGAGTTTTGTAATCTCCGAACATCTAAAAACAACCTTGTGTTTATTTACTCTCAGTCTACCTACCTTACTACTCTTCAGAAACTCCAACAGATTTTCTTGATAAGTCATTTGTTCAACCAATTTTAGTAAGTCAACTTCCGCATAGTTCAAACTTTGAATTATTGATAACCTAATTGAAAAGAACAAAATTTCAGTGTTTCCAATCTATTCGAAATATTTTGAGATAAATTTATTCACCCCCTTCAGATTTTATTTTTGATCGTAACAACATTCGATTGTCAACCGCAACCTCACAATCCGCATAATGTTTAACTTCTCTTATGTCAAGACTATGTATATGTGTGAGTGATTGTGTGTGAGGAATATTACAATGTATGTATATATAAAATGTATCCTCATACTGGGGCTTGCTCTAATTCTAGCTAATTTTTCATGTTTGTTGTTCATGATTTGAATCCCCTTCCAAAGATTGTATTTGAACTTCAATATGTTGTATTTATGGCATCTAATAGTGATGTAGATATTAGATACAAGAATATGATCGTTTAGAAATGCTGTATACGAATTCTGACATTGCAATTGTCAACTTCGTATTTCTAACCATTTCGCGAAACTGAGCTTTTGATGGTGTGATCTAATCTGCCATCAGAATAGCTTGGTTTGATCTCGTCTGATCTATTTTGTTTGATTTGAGCCAAACCAAGTCAAGTTGATCAAGTCGAGTTGTTCTATTCTTTTGAATATAACTCTTGATTTGTTTCATTTCACTTAGCTTTTCATGGAATCGAGAATCACTCGATTCCATGTTTGGTTGAGAGAGATATGCTTGACAGATCAGACAGTTAGCAATATGGAACATGTTCTTCATTCAGTGCAGAATTAGCAACTTCATTATGGTTTATCAGCTTCTTGTGAATTGATTTATACTTTGACTTGTGAAGTTTATTTCTAGATCATTCTCTTATATATGTAATTCATATTGAATCGTTCCATTTTCATAATCGAGCTGAGAGATATGACCAATAAACTAGAACTGGTAAGACTGAGCTTATTGATGTTTCTTTTTTCGTCAGTCGATCTTGTGACTAATATTTTGTCTAAATAACATCCGAAGTAACTAAGCTATTGTGAAATATTACTTGTGAAAACTTAAGTTTTATATTCAGGCGTTTTGGCGGCTTGTCACGAGCTCTAAGATATCATCATAACACCGCAGCTCGCCAGATTTTCAACTTTGTTGATTTCGAGTTTCAGCTTTGAACTTAAGCTAGCAACATCACATTTGAGTAAATTATGTTTGAAACACAATAAAAAAAAATTATCATAAAAATCAAGATTTCTTGTATTTCTCAACCCAAAAATCTCTCGCAAAATTTATCTCCCCCTCAGTAATTAAAATCCATCTCCCCTTTAAAATTATAATTAGCAACACTGTTATATTTTTTGTAGTTTGAAGTTACTGAAGTATAGTAATAACTAACCAAATTTCTTCGTAGCCTATTTTTCGTGTCAGCACACGTAGTCTGACTTTAATTAATAATCTGCTTTTCCTTTAGCCTGATAAAGCTAAAAATTTGTACCAATAAAATTCTCTACAAGTTTAGTTTACAATGCAAAAAGCGGTTTGTCATTTCGACACTCGAGCAAAGAGTTATGTCATTTTTTCCACGGATGAAAATTCAACTTGGCATATATATTTTAGAAAAATATGAAATTTCAAATTTCAAAGATCGGGATCGATTTAAAATGTTCTTTCAAGAACAACCCTCTCTAATACCATTTGATAAAATCAATTGTGGGATAATCGTTGAGCTACGACAACTCAGTTCTTAAAATATTGAACACTGATAAATCGAGTGTGGTTTACAAACCAAACGGAAGACACTCAAAATAATCTTTCATATTAAAAATTTTGAAAAGAGTTTAAAAGATATGTAAGTTGAATGTGTAAAAATATTTTTGATTGAATCATTTTATCAAACACTTGATATGCAAAATTTTTGATATTTGAATAATACATAGATGCTTCAACAACACATCTTAAAGTCAGCATAAATAATGAAATGTAATAAATAAATAAACTCGAGTTTTTATATGGATATTCGGAGATTAAAAACTCTTACGTCACCCCTTAGTCCATTTAGGAATCATCTACTTGATAACTTTGATTTATACATGATAAGTGCAATAATTGCACATAATTTATATGATAATCCATTTGAATTATATTAGTTTCAGAAAAAATTATTCTTGGTATTTTTTTTTTTTGTGTCATGCAGGAGATGAACAACTATTGGATGGTTGATGGCAATTAGAGGTGTTTTTGATAGTGAAATATTGGTGGACAAGCGTGATGCATAGGTTTGGGTGACACCTGCGAGGGTGCTTCAAACACAATATTCTTAATGAACTGCAATAGCTCGTGTAATAAAAAATGTAAACACCGATAAAATATATCTAGTTTGGTTTTAAAACAAGCGAAAAATACTCGAATTAATCCTTCTTTAAGAAAGCTAATTAATTTAAAACTTTTAACTTGTGTAAACTGATTACCTGATATAAGGGGGATCCGTTCTTTCATATATCAGTTCAGTTATGGTGAGAACTGGACTGATAACAGCTCAAAGTGATCAAATCAGTTTGAAAACAATAGTTAAACAGTTAAGCACACAAGATATGTTTATAAATGTTCGGAGACTTTAACTGCTCCTACGTCACCCCTTCTACCACCTCGGGTAGAATCCACTAAAAGACTTTGATTTATACAAAACTTTGTACAAACCCACTCAGCTTAAGACTTACCATACTGTCTAACTGAACTCCTAGCCTTGACTGAAGGCAAAACCTTCCAGCCAACACTTGTTCAGCGTCTATGTGTCAAAGTTTACATACGCAAGTTTAACGTCTATGTGCAAGACTCACTCAGCTATTGAATAAACTCAACTCTCTGTATGAATGAGTGATTGTGTGTGTTAGTGTGTGAGAACTGATCTGTGAATACAACGTGACAGTTTTCTCACACAATGAGGGAATTGTGCTTCTAATCTAAGCTTGTAACACTTTGAAGTGTTCCCTCAAATCTGTGTTGAATTCTTGTAAGCTGATGTGCAGTATGCATGTCCTTCTTCTTGTGATCTTCACACACTTTTATTTTTCCACACCCTCTTATATATTAATCGTCTTGGTCTGGTATTTATGGAGGAAATGAGACCGTACACCAAGACTCATCAAATATGTTCGTTGCAATTTGAATCTGTTCCTTGAAATATGTTTGTACTTTCCGACAGCCATTCTGGAATGTTTTGGCTTAAGCACTGCTGCAATGTCTATTATTGTCATTTGACTGGACATAAGATTTTCCTCAATGCGCACAGCTGGTTTCCATTTGAATAAGCTTGTCGTTTTCTACAAACTGATTGATTCTTAACTGATGTTCTAAATTGGTCAGCTGAACTGATCTTGAACTGGTTTGGTGAAATCAGTTGGCTCGTGTTGGAACATTTCATGTTAGCAAATCTTGATGTTAACAGAACTAGTTATTTTGTTACTAATGAACTTACCTAAGTATGCAGTTAGCTGAACATAACTGAAGCTATGGAAGAATGCAAACTGAAAGTACAAACTGATTAATCGAATTGAACTAGTTCAACTGATGAATCGTAAACCAGTTTAACTGATTGTCCAGTTGATAGGTTGTTCAACAGAAGATCTTCAGAAGCCTGGCCAGCTGATGAAGAGCTCAGATGACCAGTTCAACTGAAAGAGTGAAATCAGTTCAACTGACGAGTCAACTGAGTTCACCGGCCCAACTGAAGATCAGTTCAGATGACCAGTTTAGAGCATCAGTTAGATCCAATAAGTTGCAGAACACGGCAAGCTTATTCAATGGGAAAGGTACTAAAGTTATTGTCCAGTAAAAGGACAATAATAGACGTTGCATCAATGTTTAAAACCAAAAAGTTCCAGAATGGCTTTCGGAAAGTACACACATATTTCGTGGAACAGATTCAAAATGTAATGGATACAATAATTGAGACTCACTGTACGATCAAACTTCCCGCCTATAAATAGAAGATGAAGATAAGTGAGAAAAGAAAAGGGCATGAACAAGAGAGTAAAGAAGGGTACGCATATTTCACATCAGATAACAAAGAAGCAATCAGCCTCGAAAATCAGCCCAGTCGAGAAAACACTCCAAAGTTATATCAGCTTAGTTTAGAAGCTTTTTTCCTCGGTGTGTGAGAACACCTTCCCATTGTATTCATTGTTCAGTTCTCACATACTCACACAGTATCACTCACATATATCAGAGATGAGAGCTTAAAAGATCAGTTGACTGAGCATATCTAGCTTGTTTGAGAGAATGGAGCTAATGAGCAAGGAATCAGTAAAGAAAGAGTTCCTGAGCTAAGAGCTAAAGCGAAACAGCCTAGTAGCTGGGCCTTCTTTAAAGAGTTGAGCTGAGTTAAATGAATAAGGGAGGGCTGCTTGAGTGAGTCTTTCACAAAGACATTAAACTTGTGTATGTAGTCTTTGACACACAGACGTTAAAAAAGTGTTTGCTGGAAGGTGTTGCCTTCTGTCTATGCTAGGAGTTCAGTTAGGCAGTAGAGTAAGTCCTAATCTGAGTGGGTTTATACACGATATTGTATAAATCAAAGTCTTATAGTGTATCCTACCCGAGGAGGTAGAAGGGGTGACGTAGGAGAAGTTGAAGTTTCCGAACATCCATAAACTTATCTTGTGTTATTTCTGTTTAATTGCTTGTTTTTGTTCTTAACTGATTTGATCAGTTCAGCTAATATCAGATCAGTTCTGTCCATAACTAAAGTTATATAAGCCGAGACTGATCCCATGTAATTTTCAGTTATTCAGTTGCACAAGTAATAAAACTGATTAGCTTTCTTAACGAATTATCATTTCGAGTATTTTACACTTGGTTTAAAATCAAACTCGATCTAATTCATCGGTGTTTACATTCTTAGAACATGAGATATTGCAGCTCATTGAGAATATTGTGTTTGAAGAACCTTCAAATGTTCCTGAACCATTCTATTAGCTCGTCATCTGAACTGATTTCACTGCTTCAGTTGAACTGGTCAATTGGGCTCTTCATCAGTTGAGCTCTTAATCAGCTGGTCGGGCTTCTGAAGATCTTCTGCTGAACCACTTATCAGCTGGACAATCAGTTGAACTGGTATTTGATATATCAGTTGAACTGATTCAATTTGGACAATCGATTGGCGCTTTCAGTTTTGCGTATTGATAGCATCAGTTTTGGCTAGATAACTGATACGTTTGAATATTGATCAGTTTCAGCTTCTGCGCACTTAGGTAAATTTATTAGAAACAAAATAACAAGTTTTGTTAACATCAAAATCAAGATTGCGAACATTAAATATTCCAACAAAGCGCCGCAGCGCCAGGACTGTCGAAGGGAAAGTGCCGAGGTGCTACAACCCAGTGCCGCAATGCAAGGATCACTGAACCACAAGCGCCTAGGCGCTACACCTCAAGCGTTGCGGCTCTACACCTAGACTTCACAAACGGGCAGCACCGCGGGGCTAGCATACGCGAGAAATGGAGAATCGGGCTTTATTTGGCGGGCTCTAGAGAAGGATTAAAAGAAGAATAGGGTTTCAGAGAGAGGGCAACCCTTTTTTGGGAGAGAAAGGACATGAGAGACGAGAGCACACATTGGAGACAAATTGGAACGCGAGGATTGATCTCAACGACGAATCTGTGGACAAAGACGCCACTTCTGATTTGTTATCTAATCTTTCACATTTTTTAATTCTTGTGTTGAGATGTCTAAATCTTCAAACATGCTTTGTTTTTTTAGATTTCATTATGCACTAACTTTTCAATTCTAGAGGACGATGTAGCTTTGTTGACACGATAACTTTGACTTATTGTTTATATGATTGAATTCCTTTTGGTTTAATTGTGTTTCCTAGTTCTTATCGATTTCAATTTACTGGCCGTAAATTGTTTGTTATCTTATTAATTCTAAAACTCGATAGAGGGACTAGAATTATGGATCATTATGGAGACATTGTTAAATGTTTATATCGTTCGAAGGCGTATAACTTTAGCCAGGCCTAGATAAGATCATCGTTTGCTTATATCACCTAAACTTATATTTTTTTAGGAATGTTTGGGTCTAAGTTTGAATGATACAATTTATTCGTTACTTGGGAAAAGGGAATAAAATAATTAAATGTTCTTGGCTATTGAACGAATGGAATTCATGAATATAAAGTCAACCGAGAATAGTTATCGTGAAAACTAAGTGAAATCGCTCCTCTAGATATTTTCTATCATTGATATTTTCTCAATTCGGTTATTCGATTACTATTTATTTACAATTAATTCGTTTTAAGTAAACCAAACCTTTAATTTATTCTTCTAGATAAAGTAGTGACTATTTTAACTACAAGCACTGATATATTTTTATATATACACTCATCCTGCGAACGATACTTTACTCTCTTGTATTAAAACTTGACAATCGTGCGGTTGTCAGCGGAAAATACGCGACAATACAACTCTTTGTACAAACTCATTTCAACTTAAGACTTATCTATTGTTTAATTAAAACTCCTGGCACACTCGATTGCATGTCGTAAACTCACAATCCGCATAATATTTAACGTTTTTTGTGTCAAGATTATAAATACAATCTTTAATGTCTTTTTGTTAATATTCATTCATCTAAACTTTGATGCTCCACTCTCATGTGTATGTGTTATTGATTGTGTATGAGGAATTTTTCATTGTATGTATATATCAAATGTATAGTCACACTTATGTTTGCTCTCATTTTAGCTAATGTAGTATGCCCATGATTTGAATCTCATTCCAAAATTTGTATTTGATCTCCAATATGTTGTATTCACGGTCTCCAATAGTGATATAGATTTTAGATAAAAGAATATGACCGTTTGGAAATATTGTGTATAGATTCAGATATTGCAACAGTCACATTCGTATTTCTGGCCATTTTGCGAAACTAGGTTGTTGATGATTTGATCTTATATGCCATCAGATCAGCATGGTTTGACCTGGTCCGATCTCTTTGCTTTGACTTGAGCTGAACCAAGTCAAGCTGATTAAGTCGAGATGTTCTGTTCTTTTGAATAAAACTCTTGATTCATCGATTTTTGGGCAAAGTGATAAACATAAAAGTTGTAGCATTTCTCTTAGCTTTCCATGGAATCAAGAATCACACAATTTCAAGTTCTTATGAGATAGATATTCACAACAGATCAGATAGTTAGTAATCTAGAACATGTTCTTTATTCAGTGCAGAATCATCAAATTCATTATGGTTTATCATTTTTTTTATTTGATTTATACTTTGACTTGGTAAGATGGTTTTTATTCATTTTCTTATCTTCATAACTCATACTGAATAGTTCCATTTGAATAACTGAGCTTAGAGATATTACCAATGTACCATAACTGGTCAGACTGAGCTGATTGTTGTTTCTATTTCTGTCAGGTCGATCTTACGACTAATATTTCGCCTTGATAATATCTGAAATTACTTAGATTTTGTGAAGTATGACTTGTGGAATATTGAGTTTTCTATTTGGTCGTTTTAGTGGTTTGTCGTTTTCTATTTGGTCGTTTTATTAAAAAATTATGTCATACATGTTATATAACGCACATAGATATGTCATTTGCTAAAAATATTGTTTTTTTTTAAAGTAGGGGTAAGCAGAAATCAAACCAATCCAAATCGATTTGATATTTAATCGATCACATTATATAAAATTCACCAAATCAAAAAATTAGTTTGGTTCAAAGTTTTGCAGAAAAAAATCCTAAGTAAACCAATTTCATAAATATATTATTTTTTATTATACTCATGTATATATTATTTGATTTTGTGTTCGTATTATATAAAATCTAGTTAAATATATGTGTACATATTGATATTTATCTATTTTTATGTGATATTTGTAATGATGTTATCATACTTTACAATGTGAAGTGATTAATATCTATATTCATATTGGTATTTATCTAATTATATTAGCTACTTTAGAAAATTTAAATTATGTTTAAAAATATTCTAAATACCCTGAATTTATTGAAAAACCAAAATGTTTTCGTAAAAGATGGTAATAATATAATTAACAAAGAGGTGAGTCGAGGGAGTAACAAAAAAATCCATATATAACCATGTTCAAGGATTTTAAAGGTTGGTGTACTTCACAACCAAAAAATTTATGTTCCTCAAACAAGAGGAAGGGTTCACAACACAATGAAAGAAGGGATGAGATGCCTGGTAAGAGGAATCAATCAATGTGCTAGGGAACGACATTGGAAATGAAAAACAATCAAGGAACCATATGCATGTTGTTACTAATCGTCTTTATCATCCTGGATTATACAAAGATGTGACTAATAGTGGCCGGCTTTCATAGAGTAAATACTGAAACATATGTCATGTGGTACAAACATTCAAAGAGAAGTAGAAAAGAAAAATATAATATAAGCATTATGATTCGTTTAATCACGTCACTCTAGTTTATTGTATTTTTAAGAATATTTTTCAAGAGAAAATCAACAAGATGATTCTCACATGCCAAAAAAAAATCATGGTCATTGGTAAAGATTTGTTTCGCCATATGGTCTTTATGAATGCGAATTTCTCAGATTTAAAACCATTATTGGATCAGCAAAGAAACTGAGGAAACATATAATCAAAATATAAATTGAAGAGATGCTAGATCCATAAGGAAAAGATATTTGAAGTGAGAAAATGTCTGATTATGCTATTGTTATGAAGTAGAATCTGGATAAAAGGAAAATTGGTCAGGGGAGTCATACCATAAAGGCGAGAGAGTGCATGACCTTTCGGTCTAGGAACAAATACATTATCCTAATATGTGTAAGTAAGGAAGAGGCGCCTAATTACTGTGGACGCTTTTATGCAATTGCAATAACTTAAATCCGATTTTAAGTTATATATGCAGTTGAAATTAGTCATAATTTTTGTTTACATTATTTTTGTTATTAGGAAAATAAAAATATATTGGTTTTAAAATATTTCTTAATAAACAATTGGCGGGCACTAGGTGAAGCTAAATATAATTTATTCTTCAAGTTGAACTTATCATCGATATGCATGCGATTCAAAATACATAATGAATTTAAGGGGAGATCATTAAGCTTGATCATTATTTAACACCAGCATAGTGTACACGCCGTCCATTATTTGTCCATTAGTTTTTGCATGTTAACAAGAGTAAAAGAGAAAAGGGTCATAGCAAGCCTAAAGTTTTATTATAAAACGGTAATTATCTTTAGCAACTCAATATTTCTTTATATATTTATTTATAAAACTCCATGACCCAGAGTGGGAGAACACAACAAACTGTTCGAGATTCTTTGAATCCTGCTTGCTTTGCCAATGCATGAAATTCATTTTCTGTCCTCTCCTTCCCACCAGGACTATATGCTAGCATAACCATGTTAATTTGTAAATTACATAATAAATCTTCTTATGGGGTCTCTGAAAGGATATGCTCCACAACGATGATATTTCCGTTATTTGGAAGTGCTTCATGGCATTTCTTCAGTATT
This sequence comes from Primulina tabacum, assembly GCF_025594145.1. NCBI lineage: Eukaryota > Viridiplantae > Streptophyta > Magnoliopsida > Lamiales > Gesneriaceae > Primulina > Primulina tabacum. The sequence goes on along the minus strand of NW_027459731.1, from coordinate 35,150 downwards.
TTGAAGCATTGTGTATCACTCCAGTCGTGAAAAACCCTTTATATATATGATTAAAAAAAAAGTTTATATCGGTCTAGTAAAAAAATAATCATAAAAATATTATTACGAAGTTGTAAGAAACAAATGGGAAATAAAAAATTATGAAAAAGATCTTTTTTTAGAAAAACGGGTGGAAAATTAATGAGAACAACTGTTTAATTATATGTATTGAATAAAATATACATTTCTTATGATCTCCCTATATTCCCACATTGAAAAGGAAAAAAAATTAAAAGAGCTTGCGATGTTTACAATGAACTTCTGTAGTAACATCAGTTAAGTATTTCATAAGAAAAATGTTTATTTTGCAGTCATGCTTCCACATACATGACCCATGTGTGACATTTGTTATTATTATTATTAATATTATTATTATTATTATGGCACAACAATTTAGAAGACTAACAAAATAGTGAAAATAGGGGAAGTTGGATTAAGTTGAAAAAAGAGATGAAGTTGCATTATCAACTTCGAGCTGATGTTGTTGCTGAGCCAATTCTAACGAATATAGACTCTTTTGATGCTTACAATTCAGAAATTTTTTTGGTGATAACAACCATTGCCACGTGACTCAAAGTTAACTAGTCGATCATCATGTTCCAGATTCTAAAGGAGATTATTCAAACTTAGAAGTAATCAGTTGGATTCGCCATCCTCTTGATCAGATTGTTTGAAGACTCAGGAACCTTACTGAGAAACTATATAACTTTGCACAAGTTCAAGGCTGTCACTGCACCAAATATCCTTTCTCTCAAGCCTAAAGGACATGCACTGAGTGTCTCTCCTGCTAGGATATTGTTCATTGGAAATTGGAGAAGAACTGGGTACTGAAAGGAAACTGGTTGAAAAGAAGGGAAGCAAGTTAAATGGACCATGGCCAATGTGAAAACTGATTCTGCAATCCAGTGACTCTGAGGTATTAACTCATTCACCTCTTCTGGAAATTTCCAGAACTACAAAAACCAGATCAGTCTACACCAATCAAGGCAATATCTATATCTAAGATACAAGTGATCAAGTATACTAAAAACAAGGCTACTGACCATCCGGCAGAAAATTTGAAACTGATAGTTGTGGCAGCTCCACCTAGAAAAATCAATAAGACAATGGCTCTCCCGTCGCCAAGACCAAAAAAAAAAAGAGAAAGCATCCGAGATCCCATACAATCCACCTGGTCGGGACTGGTCTCTGCCTTTTCCATACCCACGGGGAAAGGAAAAGCTAAGTTGGATGAAGCTCAAATGTCAGAACCAATATCAGCAATCCAAACTTAAATATACCTGCTGAAGGATGAATTTAATGATTTTTTTGCAGAAAAGATAATGTTCTTTGATGAATGGGTTGAATTGAGAAAAATCATCTTTGCAAAGAAATTGAAGAAAAGTTATATCCTGAAAAGGTAGGTAGCACTAGAAAAGTTGCTCTACATCAAGTCAAAACTGTTGTCATAGCTGGAGCTCTTTAACGACGAGATTATCTTCTAGATCTTCTAAAAATTCCAAATTTGACCACAGTTTGTGCCAAACAAAGATCCAATTATGATCTTTCATGCCTAACCGCATTTGATGATATAGCTATGATAAATCAACTAGATATGGACATTTTCTCCCTGCAGATGAAGGTCAAATTCTAGGAGAATGATCACAAATTGTTTGAGCTAGTGGATTCCAAGGAGCAAAGAGTGAGTGGTTCTTCATTTCAGTATGTCTCTGAGAAGCCGACTGACGATGACTCCAAGGAAGCCAAACTTCCCAATCAGTCAGATTATATCACCTTAGATTACTCTAGACAATATTGAGGAAGTTGTGCAATCCATTGCAAAACAACAACAAGATGATATTGAAGATGAATTTTTACTAAGAAAACTACTTTCCACATCTCCCTTGACCAACTTGATCTCTAATGCAGAATTCATCCTATCTGAGGATGTACCTACGATTTAATCTGATGAAGCTTCTTCTGTTCGAGAAATTATACAAAAAGTAGTTGAGATAGCTATGACTGAACAAGATGATCCGAAACCGAAATAACGAATCAGTCATACTACAGAGGAATAGGCTAAGGTTCCTATCAGCCAAACTGAGTCAAGATTCCTAATTATCAAAAAAGAAGGGCCTTCTAAAAGTCAAGCTCTTGGAGTGACAGTTATTGCATCCAAATAAATACCAAGAATAGAGCCATCATCTACTAATTTGGACTTAACTAATGAAACAACTCTGGATAAAAAAAGTTCAATTCTCGTTGTCATCTCCTCATCTATAGTAGTTCTGAAAATAAGCAATCTGAATATTAAAGAAGTCTTAGAATCTTTCAAAAAAAAATTCTCAAAGAAGTGTCAGATCTATCAAGAGGCATGATCGACAAATTATTTCGACTGGAGTAGCTCAAAAAGTCCCAGGCAACCATTTCTACTCATCTTGGTTGGAAAATTCAAGCCAATATCTTTCAAATATACACCAAGATAGAGGAAGCTCAAGCAAATTTTAATGATAAGATTGACGAAGTCAGTTCTTAGTTAGCTTCTGTTCTTGCCTACCTAAAGCCACCATCCGGTGTTGACAAAAAAGGGGAAAGAGAAGAAGTCAACTAGTTCCAGTCTGCCTAAATCTAATGATGCACAATAGAAATTTACTGATAAATACTCTAGTCAGTTTAGATGATGATAAATGAAAAACAGTGCCTATATAATCAATTAGATAATTTAGTTGTTTGCACTGTTGGAAATAAATGAATTTGGTACTTTTTGGCATAATTTTGTCAAACAACAAAAAAGAGAAAATTGTTAGAATATTTTAAGCCTTGGTGATTGAACAAGGTTGCTGATCCAATAGATAATTAATAACCTAATCAAACTAAAATCAAAGAGGAAAACTGAACTTTCATAGGATGAAGTTTTCTAAGGATCCTAACTGATTACAAAAACGGACCGATAAAACATAAGAAAGATACTAATATCCAAAACGATTCATGGTCAATTGATGAATTCCAACTAATAGTCTATCTAATTGATTAAATCAATATATTCCCTAAAGAATTAGTATAATAAGTGATTGAGGATCAGAGTCCAGCTGAAATAGCAGTTAAATCTTTCCGTACTAATAGTCACTGAACCTTAACCGAATGTCAGGTTTTGGCGCACTACCAAAACATGTTAGATAGAACGATGACATGAAAACAACAACATCAGCATTTGAAAACGGATATATTTTGAAAATAATACCGTTGAAGATTAATATATAAATATATCAGTTGAACAAGCTCTAAAAGTTAGAAAGTTACATCTATCTTTGGATTATAAAAACAAAAAAAAATTATCTTCTCTGTAGTATGTTTCCGAGAACCAATCTATGATAGCCAGCACACAATGATAAATCATTATCTGATCAATTTGATGATCAAATTTTTTTCTTAGAATTTCTATGTGAAAACGGCGTAACTGATAACAAGAATTCTTACTGCTCAAAGTATTTAGATTGAAGTTTTACCAAGTCTTTCAGTTAGGCAGTGTTATGTCCTACAGAAGTGGGTGATTTCAAATTACTTGTAATTACGAAAGTATTTTAGTCCAAACATTCCGCGGGGAAAAAAGAGTGACTTAGGAGTTTTGAAATCTCCGAACATCTAGAAACAACCTTGTATTCATATACTCTCAGTCTACCTACCTTACTGCTCTTCAGAAAACTCCAACTGATTTTCTTGATAAGTCATTTGTTCAACCAATTTCAAGTCAACTTCCACATAGTTCACAATTTGACTAATTGATAACCTAATTGAAAAGAACAAAATTTCAGTGTTGCCAATCTATCCGAACTGTTTTGAGATAAATTTATTCAACCCTTCAGAATTTATTTTTGATCCTAACAAAATTCGATTGTCGGCCGCAACCTCACAATCCGCATAATGTTTAACTTCTCTTATGTCAAGACTACAAACACAATCTTTAATGTCTTTTTATAAGAATCACTTATCTAAATTTTGAGCTCAACTCTCATGTATATGTGTGAGTGATTGTATGTGAGGAATTTTACAATGTATGTATATATTAAATGTATTCTCATACTTGGGCTTGCTCTAATTCTAGCTAATTTTTCATGTTTCTTGTTCATGGTTTGAATCCCCTTCCAAATATTGTATTTGATCTTCAATATGTTGTATTTATGGCATCTAATAATGATGCAGATATTAGATACAAGAATATGACCGTTTAGAAATGTTGTATACGAATTCTGACATTGCAATGGTCAACTTCGTATTTCTATCCATTTCGCGAAACTGAGCTTTTGATGGTGTGATCTAATCTGCCATCATATTAGCTTGGTTTGATCTCGTCTGATCTATTTTGTTTGATTTGAGCCGAACCAAGTCAAGTTGATCAAGTCAAGTTGTTCTATTCTTTTGAATATAACTCTTGATTTGTATCCTTACACTTAGCTTTTCATGGAATCGAGAATCACTCAATTCCATGTTTGCTAGAGAGAGATATGCTTGACAGATCAAACAGTTAGCAATATGGATCATGTTCTTCATTCAGTGCAGAATCAACAACTTCATTTTTATCAGCTTCTTCTGAACTGATTTATACTTTGACTTGTGAAGTTGATTTCTAGATCATTCTCTTAATTCATATTGAATCGTTCCATTTTCATAATCGAGCTCAGAGATATGACCAATAAACTTGAACTGGTCAGGCTGAGATTATTGATGTTTATGTTTCCGTTAGTCGATCTTGCGACTAATATTTTGTCTAAATAACATCCGAACTAACTAAGCTATTGTGAAATATTACTTGTGAAAACTTAAGTTTTATATTCAGTCGTTTTGGCGGCTTGCCACGAGCTCTAAGATATCATCATAAACCGCAGCTCGCCAGATTTTCAACTTTGTTTATTTCGAGTTTCAGCTTTGAACTTATGCTAGCAACTTTGTTGGGATCGATATAGAGTTTAGAGGGGGGGTGAATAAACTCATTCCTTTGACGGTTGTTTTTGCAAAGGGTGCTAGAATCCTGTTAGAGATTGTAGCTATTCTTGTTCAAGATTAATTCCAGTAGATCACAATAAATAGTGCGAAAATGATCCAATGGAGTACGGTGAAACACAATAAAATAGTAGGCAGTAGACAATGGTTTTTTATGGAAGTTCGAATATAAAATCTTCTACGTCTCCCCTTCTTCTGTTTCCAGAAGGTATCACTAAAAGACTTTGGTTTTTACAGTAAAACACTTGTACACACCCACTTCAGCAGGAATTATCCTTTGCTTACTGAAACTCTTAGTTTCTCAACACAATAAGAAAATATATCAAAGTTCTGGAAAAGACTCTTTTCTAGTTTACAAACTCTTCTCAAATATATAGCAATGTGAATATGATTGTAAAGAGAGTCAGAAACAGTCAGCACAATATATGATCTCAAATGATCAGATAACTTAATATAAATCATGTGCTGCTTTTCTGTATATTGAGCTTGAAGATGATAAGTAGGTCTGAGTGCTCAAATCGACGTTCGTATATCAGAGAATGTGATTGTGGTTTTTGTGTTAGGTCAGCTATAAACGTCGTTGATCTTGTTTATTTATAGAGGTCTTGAATGCAACGTCTATAAACAAAACGACTTCTTTGACTTCCTGAAAAAAATCACCTTTATTACCTTAAAAAAAAGTTTCAGAATAATCAGTCTTGTTTCATACCATATTTGGTAAGACGTATTAAATGAATTTGTTCAGCATTAATGATGCATTTAATTCTCGTACTTGATAAAGAAACGGTAACATTTAATATAAGATCGATAGGTTCTAATTCAACAAAAGTCAAGTTTTGCTTCTGTTTTTCTAAGTCGATAAATACTCGAAGAGTAATGCTTTGTTAAGGCGATATGAGAACTTCTGGTCTTATACTAATTTCTGGTTTTACTAACGCGATCTACTGGTTTTGACTATCATCACTACAATTAAATTAAGTCTATCAATTTTCCCCTTTGCGGTGATGCCAAAACCTAGAAGTTAGTATGATGAAGAAACCTAGTTAAATAAAAAATAGATAGCAATTAAAACCAAATAATTGAAAAGAAAGTAAATAGTAAAGCAGAGTTCAAAAGAGTATTAATCAGAAAGATTAATCATCAGTCCCAATATCTTTGAATAGAGCATCGTCCTCATCCTGAGGATCTTGGCTTCTGAAGGATGATTCTGCTTGATGATGTCCTCCTTATCTACCTTCCTCTATCCTTTCATATGTCCTACGTTCTACTGCTTCCCCCTTTTTGGCATCAATGCGAGTTAGCAGTTCATCCATTCATCCAGAAAGACTGATAATGCTATCATTCATCATCTCCAAGAATGGGACTTGATTAGAAACACGATCATTTAGGACCTGAAAAGATTGAGACTGGGACTCCATCTTGACATTAATGGATTCCAGCTTCAAATCAGTAGCCTCCACTTGAGTTGAAATTGAGCGTAGAGATGACTCAAGATCAGCGACAGTTCGAATAAAATCTAATTGACTAAGCAAGATGTTATCATGACTGGACAAAACATTTTTCCTGAAAAGGCTTGAGTCAACTTCAAGCTTTGCCAATGATTCAGCCGTGTTAAAGACTTGTTTTGAAATGCGTTCACGGAAAAAGTTGATGGCACTGACTTCACCAGCATGATTGTAAGACAAATGTTTGACGATCTCTAAAACTCTTTCGATATTTCATCTCAGATTATCAATCTCAGACTGAAGATCGAAGTTCTCTTCTTCTGGTGATGGAGTTCTTGCGAGTAAGCGTTCTGAGATTTCAGCAAGATGCGCAACATGAGCAATGCGAGATGGTGAATCACTAGGACGAACAACTAAGGCAGTAGAGGAAACGAGATCTATTGGGGCAGTAGAAACAGTAGTAATCTGTCCACCAGAAGATCCTTCAGCAGCAGCAGAGGGTTCAGAAGGTGTTCTTTCTTCTGGTTGCTCGGCTTCCATGGCCTCCAGTTGTTCAGGTGCTGGATTTTGATCATTCAAGATGGCTACCATTTCTGCTTGATGTTCAGCAGAGAAAATCTATAAATTTGGCAATGATTGAGATAGGGCAGCATCCGATCCTGCTAGGTTTTATTCTGCTGGATGAGCTTCTGGTTGGACCATGTCATCAGCATGAGCGGCTTCTGATGCAGCAGAAACATTAACAACAATAGATTGAATGACTTCATCCACTGAAGCCAATTCACGAACAGATAGGAGAGATGAAGACTGAGTAGGCAACTTCGGATATGCAGGAGTACTAGAGACCTTAGCTTCTGGTGGAGCTGTAGTTCTTTCCTCAACTGGCTTAGTCTGAGCAAAGTCTGGAGTGAAGCCTACTGAATACGTACAGGTTCTCCAAATGTCTGCTCTTGAGCAAGAAGTTGCTCATTCATCATTCTCAAACGGTCAGATAGAATGTCAATCACATTCTGATCCTGAGCAGCAGTTGGAATCATAGCATGAAAATTAGACTAATTAATCTTCAAAACTGATTCCAGCTTTTGTCGTTTTAGCTGCTCAAGAATGAAACTTTGGCGTCTCATAGCTTCGATCACATTTTCAGTCTTGGCAAGTTCAAACATCTTTTCTTCATTCTTTACCATTTTACTGAATGCACCTCGTGTTCTGAAGAATGTGAGAGGATGGAAAACTCTAACCTTATGCCAATCATCAAAGAAAGTCATCCCTTCATTGGCAGATCTCTCAATCTCTTCCAAATGAAGATTAATACCAGTTAAAACAGATGATTTTGCGCCATGAAATTGTGGTTCTTCAACGAGTTTCCATTTGCCTTTATCTGAAAATGAGGCAGGCATCACGAGTCGAAAAGCAGAAGACCTTGCCTTAGATTCACGAATAAAAACTCCAGACGAGGGTCTGAAGGTCGGAGCAGTAGAAGAGGTGGTAGCAGAAGTGGCTGCTTGCTAAGTGACAGAAACAGATACTTGCAAAGAAGACGTGGCTTCTGGAAACACTTGTATCAACGGGACAGTGTCTAAATCAGCAATGGCTGCTGTTTTCTTAATGCGAAGCACCGTGCGAGCCTTCTTCTTGCTGGGGGTGGCAGGGACAGATGCTTGTGTAGGAGCGGCAGACTCCTCAGAAACTGTTTTATCAGAATCATGGGAGATAACCACTCTTTTTCTCTTGATCTTCTTCTGAGGTCCTTGAACCTCAGTCTGAGCATCTCCAACTTCCCTTTTTAGAAAACCAGCATCCTTAAGCATTTTGCTGATCTTAACAGCAAAACCAGAACTCTTCCTCCGAACCATATCTTTCAGGATTCTAAACAAGAATCCACTACAGTCCACTTTTAATCTAGAAGTGAAGGCCAACATCACTTGTACCTTCTCCTAGGTCAATTTTTCAAAAGTACCAGCTTTGACCAACAGTGCTTTTGCAACAATATCAGCAAGCACTTGGTATTCCATCTTCAGTAGCTTCTTGAAGCAAGAAGGAGAGAGTTCCTCTCTAGAAGCTGAGAATGTAACAAGGGCAGCCGACATCTCCTCCTTAGAAGTATCAGAAAAGTCCGAGATACCTGAGCATGGGAGGAAGAAGGTCGATCCCGAAAAGGCAGCGTCAATTGAAATAGTTACATCTCCCTGGGACTAGATGATTTTCCCTTCGTCAACCACAGCTTCGGCATAAAATTCTAGGAGAGCTGTTTTGTAAATAACTATTGGTGCTTCCAGAAACCTTCTGAGACCAGATTTCTTGAAGGCTTTGAACATGTTGACCAAATTTTCGTCCTTGATTGTTAACACTGAAGAAAAATTAACTTGATAAGCATTGAGTGTGTAATCTCCAGCCATTTTTGTGCAAGTAGAAATAAGTTCGAAGTAGATTTTGCAGTAGAATGTGAATACGAGAGAAAACAGTAGCTAGTATGCGAAAGATCTGAAAGCGTAAAGGTGAAAAGACTGAGAAGAGACGGTTAAAGTCTAGAATGTACAGCCGTCAATGAAACATAAGACACGTGTCAATATGTTTACGATTGAATTTGAAAAGTTGAGCAGAGAGTGTCAGATACGCCAAAATTTGAAAAGTAACTAAAATAGGCGGGCTATCCAAAGCGGTCACTAAAAAAATCCAAAGAGAGTTTGTCGTCTTATGATAATATCTACTGGAAGTTATGAAGTGCTGAAATAATTTCAGCATCTTGAAGAAAACCAGTAGACACATTGTTTTATCGAAAAGACAAATCTTCTTCTGCTTCTGATAAAGAACAAAAAAGGAAAAGACAGAATAAAATAATATTCCCCCTCAATTAATGCAACTAATAAATGCAAAAGATACGAAATCTGAGGGAATGATAGATGACTCTTGAAATTCGTGCAAGATATGACCGGTTGGACGTCTCTTTAGCTTCCCAATATTCTATATAAGTACCTGCAATCTCAAAAATAAGGTTATGTACAGAAATAATAACAAATCACAAATGGATGATGCACAAATGCCCTCAGAGTCTTCTCCAGAGACTGATTCAACAGAGGAATTGCAAGGACCATTTCCAGCTTTTCGTAAGACGATGTCTGAAGACATTTTTTTTCAAGATATGAAGACTTGGAAGAAATTCCTTGGCCTGTAATATGAAAAATAAGTTAGATTGTTCGTTCATAGAAGGACTAAGCTGCGGAATAACCCCTTTCAGGAACCATGATCATGCGAAAAGAGGGGATTCCAGCATAGCTTAGTTAGGTTCCTGCTGAAGTACTTTGTTGTACTTCAAACTGCTGAAATCAACAAAATGTAATAGATAGAACAATGTAATGCATATGGTTTTATGAATGAAATATTCCATTTTGTCATATATCTGTTTATCTACTGTTTTTTACTTAATGCAAATAAATGAATAAATAAACAAATAACAAGAAATAAACAGAAGAGAGGATGAGAAAAATGTAGTCTGGATAATTTAAGGCTCGATGACTCTTCGTATTCCTCAAGTCTTGTGTATAAATGAAGATAACTTCTGCTCGTAATGACATTTGTATTCCAATGGATTGTGAAAGCAGCACTCATGTTCCTCATCCTTCATGGACAACTCAACGTTTGCAAGAATTAAAACAAGGTGCAGACGACTTCATCTTTGCGGAAGTTATGTCCATTTGGACTACTGCTCATGACCTCCAATCAATCAATACCGGAGAATTTTCTGCTTCTGCTAAACAGAAGTTGATAGGATCGATTAACGTATCAAGAGTGTTTAGAAGGGGGGGTTGAATAAACACTCACAGTTAAAACTGGTCTTTTCTAATTTTGAGTTTAGTTTGGTGACAAACTGATTCTCGGAATCTTGTTGGTCAATGACAATCAGTTAAACTAAAGTAGTTGCGGAAAATAACTGACTGAAAGATAGAATACGAAACTCAAATAAAGTAGGCAAGGGTTGTTTCTGGATGTTCGGAGAATTTAATTACTTCTACGTCACCCCTTCTATCTCAAGGATAGGATATCCACTAAAATACTTTGATCAAATACAAGAATTGTACTGACCCACTTCAGTTTAGACTTATCACTGCCAAAGACTGAAACTCTTAGTATTACAGAATGTTCTCAGTGCGTAACTGATCTTACCACTATCGAATTTCAACGATTATTACAACTTGCTAGTGAGCTCAAATTGTAGCCTTAACTGCTACGAATATATCAAGTAAGAGTGACAGCAAGCTTTTGAATAGTGTTCGCTCCTTCTTTTCTTTCAGCTGTTCTTCTGTCATATTTATAAGGTTCTTTTCTCCAACGGTAACTTGAGATGAATTTGAATCTTTGTATCCGTTGATTTCTACTTGATTATTCCTTGGACATTGTTTGCTTCATTTATTGTGATACGGCGTCTTAATTGCTTTCGCTGAAATGCGTTTTTCTAAGCTGTATTGATTGAAGTGCGGCGTTGCAATCTTCTATGTCTCTTGACGGTTGATTGTTCTTTCCCGATATATGTTCAGTTGAAGGGTGCTTAGCATACGGCTGAATATATCAACGGATCAGTTTCCAACTGATCAGTCAGTTAATTTCAGTTATTAAGTCCAGTTGCTGAGTTCAGTTTACTCGATCAGTTGGTTCGTATTTTCAGTTGATTCATATTTTGTCAAACGCAGGAATTTAGTTTCCAACAATTTCCCTCTTTATGGTGTTTGACAAAACTAAGTAAATAATAACTGAACATCTGAGCTCATTGTAGATAAAATAAGAGATTGAATTTCTTGAACTGAAAGAGATCTTGATTTAATAACTGCTGAATCTAATAATCTGATTAACTGTTTCTGCTGTTTTCTGCTGTTTTTCAAGATGCTCTTTGATATTTGATTTCTTCCCCCTTTTTGTCAAACAAATCCATCTTCTCAGATAATTTTCGAACGTCAGTGGAAAGAATTTTGACATCTGTGGAGATACTTGAGACAGCAGTTTGTAAACAACTCTGCAGCAATTCTATTTTATTAGAAACAGAAGTTTTCAATCGCTCAACTCGTTGACTGATTATATCTTGAGTTGTATTGAGACTTTGAGCTAGACCTCTGTTATTCTTTATTTCAAGTACTGTTCGGGTAAGAGACTCCATGTTTGCTTGAATGACTTTCAGTTTTGCAGAGTCATATTCAATTGAAGAATCCATTTTTACAGTGTGAGAGAATTGTGTAGATTGAATTTTCTTGATTTCAGTAATCATCTGCTGCATATTGTGCTGCATATTCTGGATTTCTCCAAGAACAAGATCCATTTCTGTGGATTGAAGAGGAGGTGACTGATTAGATGTTCTTGGTTCATGTGAGACTTGATCAAAGACCACCATGGTCCTATCAGATAATATCGTTTCAGAGACAGTCTGTGCTGGAACATCTGTTTCAGTTACTGCTACTTGGACTGGAGGAGATGAAGATTGATGTTGATCAACAATTGGGCTTTTCTGCTGAATAAGATTTTCAGTGAAAGGGTCATGAACTGCCTCCATATTTTCAGCAATCTGTTGATTTGGTGATTGAGTAGGCACCACTGTTTGCTCATTTAGTTCAGAAATAGCAGGCTGAACTGGTGCTTCTGTTGAGATAGAAACCTCTTGAGTGATTTGATCAGTTGAGTGATAACTTCTTCAGAAATGGGTTCATTATTCATAGATTCTGTCACTACTGCTTGAATAATTTCATCAATGTTGGCAAAATTCAACTCAGCTTCAGATTACAGCTGATGTTCCACAGCAGATGATTGTGGCACATCCTGAACTGGTTCTTCAGTTGTAACAATAATTTATGTTGAGGATGGCTCTTTCTGCTGAGAGGAGGGGTCTTCTTCTTCTTCTTCAGAGGCTTTCTCAGGAATAACTAACTCCTGATCCATTTCCCACATTTTTATCCGAGCTTGCAAGCTAGTAAGATCTGTATCTAGCTGAGTGATCACAGCTCGATCATTATAGGCAGTTGGATTGGTGGGAATGCAGTTTGCCTTTAATTTTTCAAGCAGTTGAGATAGCTTCTTAGCTCGAATTTGATAAAAAAAAATAGGTTTTTCTTTCCAAAGCCTGAACAATTGTGGCAGCTTTGACCATCTTGAGGACAATTGCTTCCAGTTTGATAAATTTGTTCAGCTGGGATTTCTTTTTCAGCTGCTTAGCAAAAATTTGAGTTCTGTAGGCGGTCCAGTCATCATAGATTTTAAGTTTTGATGCTGCAAAATTATTAACCTGTTCCCAAACAAGGTCAATATGAGTTTGAATTGAATTGGATGGCCTGGGCTCTTCAATCAATTTGCCTTTGCCTTTTTCAGTAATGAGGATGTGTGGAATTTCCAATCCAGTACGTGTAGTATCCACCAGTTCTATAATCTTTATACCTTTGGGTCTGGCAGGTGCTAGAACGGTAGGACGATTGATGTGGATTAGAGGAGCTTTGATTCTAACTGTTTCCTTTGTTGCACCAGCTGAGATTTCTGGTGGAATAATCTTCATAGGAACTGCTTTGATAGGCTGTTGGGCATCTGAAGATATCAGTCTTTCAGTAGAAATTGATTCTACTGTGGTTGGTAATTTTGTCCTTTGTGTTCTTGGTTTCTTGGCAATTTTTGGAGAGGGCGTCTTCTCAGAATCGGATTCACTAATAATCAGTTTTCTTTTAACTGTCTTCTATTTAGCCAATGTCTTCTCCTGTTTAACTGATTTGGGAGCAGCCTGTTGTGTCCCAATCTCCTTCTTGATCTTCACGAACTGATCAGGAGAGATATCTAGTTTAGTCTTGGGTGGCATAATATTCTTCCCATTGAAAATTTTGAATTTAGATAATCGCTACGAATCATCAGCCACCAACCCTTTGACTTTCATCAAATAGCTTAGCGGCACTGCAAATCCTTTGGATTGCTTGGTGGAGGAAAACATGTTCTTCAAGATACTAAAAATAAGTTGCTTCCAGTTGAATTTTCTTCCAGCCATAATGATCGTAATAGCTTGAAACTTCTCCAAAGTAAGGGCAGCATACGATCCTACCTTTGCCAATAGCCCTTTGGCTACGATATCAGCCAGCAACTGAACCTCATGCTTCAGTTCCTTCTTAGGATCGGAAACTTTGATTTTCCGTCCATCAGCAGAGAGTGCAGTTTGCATTTCTTCAATATCTGATGCTTTAACATCAACAAGGTTTAATAATCCATCAGAGGGTAATGAAAAGATTTCTCCGAAAGAATCTTCAGAAATGGTCACCGACTGACCATTAATAGTGGCAATGATGTTTCCATCAGAGTTGATATATCCATTTGAGTAGAGGTCTTGGAGTTCTTTTGGGTAAATCTCCTGCGAGTATTGTCCCAAAAACATTCTGAGACCAGCAGATTCAATCTTCAGAAAGACGTTCTTGATTTCAGCTTCGTGAACTGATAAAAATGAGTCAAAATCAATGGCCATAGCGTTCAACATGTGAGCTGGGATTTGATTCGCCATTGCTGAGAGTAAGAAAACCTGAAATTTTGCGAAATACAAGCTCTGAGTGTATGAGTTTGCTCTGAGAGATGATGTACGCGTAAGAAAGAAAGCTGAATTGAAGCGGGAAATTATTTATATGTATGTGACTGTTTAAATTCTGGACACGTGTCAGTCCATCAAAATTTTGAATAAAAACGTGTGTACGTGTGCTATAAGCGTGTGTACAATTTAAACAGTTCAAATGCTTCCACGTTTTTCAAAATGAGATTCATCATTAGATAATAGACAGTCACATCACTTGATTTGGAATATAATATGTTTTAATTAGTTAACTTATATGAGAAGATTAGTGAAATACCCAACTGAACGATCAGTTGTAAGACTGTGTCCTTTCAGTTGAGAGTTTACTAACATTTTTCTTCTCAGTTAACCTCTTAAAACCATTATTCCCCCTTAATTAGTGCATAAAATAATTAAAGCGAATAAATTTAAAGGTCAGAAAGATTATCGTTTGCTGAAACGTTGACGACCCTTCAGCTTCCTTGATATTCTGCTATAAATAGAAGTAACACGGTTAGTTTCAGTCATATTGGTGAAAATATTCAAGACGAAAGAATGGTAGATGCGAGTAGCTCGAGTGCTTCACCATATTCTCTAAAAGCTAGGAAGGCTGTTATAGAAGACGAAGTCTTCTACAAGAGTCTTCCCTACTGGGAAAAGTTACAGGAGCTTGCGTTCCTGTATAATTCTGGAGAGGCTACCACTCCCGAACTGATGGCAGAGTTAAGAGAAGTGCTGGAGCACTTGAATATAGCTGTGTCTATGGATATCTTCACAGATGGTCATATCTATCAGCTGATGCTTCAAAAGGAGCTGAAGATCCTTAGGCGCATAGCTGGTTCTCACAGCTTTTCCAAGACATCTACTGGACCTTTATCTGCTTGGTTGAAGATGTGGATAATTGTTGTAGAAGAGAAATATAATGATGTAATCCAAGCAAATATTTATGGTTGAATGAAACATTTATTTTGGCTTACCTTTGTTTTTCTTTTTCCTGCAAATAATAAGTTTCATTAGTTATTATATATGAATTACGATCATAAACAGATGAACTGATGACTGGTTAAGTGTTAAGTAATAAATGTCAAACTGATATCAGTTGATAATGAACAACTGATAGTTAAGAAGCCTCGGTAAATGAGAAAGACGCTTCGGTTGATTTGAGTCTCTTCAGTTTCTTCAATATTTAAATTTCATCTGTCTATAAATAAGATGATAGAATGTGTGACAATAACAGTTCAATATGTCGGATTCAAGTAACTCTGATGCATGCAGTAGTTCGCATATTCAAGTTAATGGCAATTAAGTCCTTATTTAGAAGAATTGAAGAAGACAATGGAAGAATATGTCTTGATGAAAGTGATGTCAACATGGTTCAAGATTCATGATTTGAAGAGGGTAAGTAGTAGTGGTGCCGTTCCTACTCGTGCTCAAGCAGCAACAGCAAGAAAATACATTGATCGTTTTGAAGTTAGGCATGTTACAAATCTGATTGATGACAAATGTCTGTTAGAAGCAATGTTATGGAAAGAATGGCATGTGTTTCAGAAGATTTCTACAACTAGGTCATTTTCTAGAATCCAAATTTATGAGTTGAATAATTGGATTAGAGAATGGCAGGATTCAGTTGGTTCTATGATATCTTCTGTAAACTGGGATCGATGGTATTCTTAATAAAGTATTATTTTCAATTTGTTGTGTTCTTATTTTCTGCAGATAATTCTATTAGTAAAACAACATTAGTAATAATTTTAAGACAGATCAATTAAACTAAGAATATTGCGAAATTAAGAAAACTTAGTCTCGGGTAATGGTTTGGTGAAGATGTCTGCTGCTTGTTGCTCAGTTGATATATACTCCAGTCTAATGTCCTTCTTCAAAGCATGATCGCTAATGAAGTGGTGTCTGACATCTATATGCTTTGTCCTTGAGTGAAGAACTGGATTATAGGTGATGGCAATTGTACTCGTATTGTCACAAAATATGGGCGAATTATTTGTAATTACTCCATAATCTCTCAGTTGTTGCTGGATCCAGATCAGTTGTGTACAGCAACTACCAGCAGCAAGGTATTCTGCTTCAGTTGTTGAGGTAGCTATAGATGTCTTCTTCTTGCTGAACCAAGAGATCAGCCTGTCTCCTAGAAACTGACAAGATCCACTTGTACTTTTACGATCAAGCTTACATCCTGCATAATCTGCATCTGATTATCCAACTAAATTGAAAGTAGAGTCTTTAGAATACCATAACCCAACATTTTGTGTACCCTTAAGATATTTCAAAATTCTTTTAGCAGCTGAGAAATGTGATTGCTTAGGATTTGCTTGAAATCTAGCACACATACACACAGCAAATACAATATCAGGGCGACTGGCAGTTAGGTATAACAATGACCCTATTAAACCTCGATATAATGTCGCCTCAACTGATATTCCCCCTTGATCAGTGTCCAATTTTACTGATGAGCTCATGGGAGTATTCGCAGCTGAACATGATTCCATGCCAAATTTCTTCAGCAGCTCCTTTGTATATTTAGTCTGACTGATGAATGTACCAGTTTCCAGTTGCTTCACTTGTAGTCCAAGAAAGAATGTCAGTTCACCCATCATGCTCATTTCAAACTTATCCTGCATTAGCTTTGTAGAACCCGTAAATCAGTAGACGTATAAGCCATGCATAATTCTAGATTTTTAAATTTAATTGACTTCATTGCATGATTATTTTAAATGCATTTGTTTGAAGTTAATTATTTCATTATTTCAGTTCAGTAGATTGATTTTTAGCATTTCAGTATTTTCAGTGAGGCCGGACCGGAGTTGGAGTTTTGAGATAGAATTTAAGATTCGAGAAATATTTCCAGAAGTTAATTTAGCTAGTAACTAAGTTCATTTAAGTTAGAAAGGAAGGTTTGAAGATTTAATTTAATTATTTGAGGTGATTAAGAAATGAACTCATTTAAGTTATTAAATTAAGGGGTTAGCTCACTAAATTATTTAAAGGATTAGTAAGGCTTTCAAGGATTATTAGTTGACTAGATAATCAACATTTCCCTTTATTTTATCATGCATTTTTCGGCCACCCTTAGTGCTAGAAGATTCATTTTCCAACTCACCAACTTTGACCAATTCTTTGCATGTAATTAGTAGGATAATTCTAGGATTTTTGGGAGCACAATTTAATTAAATAAATGGACATATCCTAGACTAGAAAACAAGCCAATATTCGGCCACCTTATCCCCAAGAAGACTTGATATCAAAAAACAATTCAAATTCAAAAGGAGGGTGGACTTAGTCTTGATTCATTCCTTATATCTTGCACCCTTTCTCCTCACCTTCCTAACCATTTTTCCCCCTCTCTTTTCTTTCGAAATCTGAGTGAAATTTTAAGCTGAGAACCGTGGGAATCCAGTAGGAAAATAAGGGAGAGAAATCGAGTTCAAGAAAGGTAGACAAGAAGCGCTCCACCTCCTCCGTGCCGAGTCGTCGTTGTTTCGTTCGTTTTCTTTCAAAACGAAACCAGGCATGTCTAGATTTCTTTCAAACCTCAATCAAGTCATATTATCATTTATTTTTCAGTACATGATCATGTTTTAGCAAGCAAAAACCGAGATACATGTCAAAATATTTTGGGAACACACATGCAGAATTTCGGCCCTTTCATGACAAGCTTCACGTTTTTCTGAGTTTTGTGGTTTCAGGTGATTGGTTCGATTCCAGGCTCCCAAGGAGGCTTGTATACATGTAGTAGGATGCATTAGGACCATGTTGGTCCATTCAAACCAGCCCCATGCTTGCTGGAAATTCAGAATGACAGCAAGTCCCTTAGGTGCAGAAAAATGTGGTTCGAAATTTCAGTTTTGTGTCAAGGGGTTGGATCTGATCTTGGCTGCCCCAAGGGCCTATAGCCATGGTTGGATCACTTCCCTAGCATGTCTAAGACGTGACTAAGTCGCCCTTTTGGTGGCTTGGTCCATGGTTCATCGGTTTTTAATCAAAACGTGAAAACAGCCCCTTTCCCCATTCGGCCCTTCCATTTTTCAGCATATGGTTCGTTTCTTTTGTGGCTTGGTGTGGATCTTGGTTGGCCTATGGCCCTTAGCCACGGTTCATATCATGCTCCTAGATGTCTAGATCGTGCCATGGTCAATCAAATGGCCACTGGAACGACGCAAGACATCGATCATAGCATAAACACTACACACGCATGCACGTTGCTCTCGGTTGGACCCTTCGGTTAAGATTTGGTGTGATGCGGATTGTGGCTGGCCTAGGGCCCTTAGCCATGGTTCAAATCATTCCTTGGGATGTTGGTAAGAGTCTCTGGTCGGTGGTTCACGCCACTAATGGCCGATAGTCTCGAAACCAATGCAAGTCTTGTAGTGCGCAGCTGCTGTATTTTTGACAGCAAGTATGCTGCTGTTCAGAAGCGTCGTTCGAGTTCTTGGTTGGCTTTTAGCCCATGGCCTTGGACTGGACAGTGCCTCATTGAGTTAGGAAGGTCGTGTTTTTGACCGTTTGTCATTTGGATCATTTTTGAGGTCGTACGAGAATTTACGGTGCAATGTGCCAAATTGACTCTCGAAAGAGCGTTTCGTGTTTTGGCCTCCATTCCACCTAGATTTCGACCCTATCATTTTAGGAGCATTATTTTATGATTTTTCTGCGTATTTTAATCATGACTATACGTCGGTTCGGTGTCGGTTCAGGTTGGTTCGGAGTCATGATTAAATGCGAAGTCATTAGGCGTCATAGTCGCATCTTTTGAACGTAAATTGCATAGTTGGTTAAGTTTAAGCTATTGCATATTTTTCATGGCACAGTTAGGTTGCAGCAAGCCTGGGAACGATCCAATCCAATCCAGTTGGTAAAATTACAGGAATTTTCATTACGCCAGTTAATTATTTTACGTGCATTAAATAGAAAATGATTATTTTTGAGATTTATGCGATATGGCTTGTGGTTCATTCACTATGTGGGAGTGTTATTTTATACGGTCGCCAGTGACCGATCAGTTCAGTATGGTACCACCCGGTCGCCAGTGACCGGCCAGCTCAGTTCAGTTTCAGCCTCCCCGGTAGCCAGTTATCGATCAGTTCAGCTTAGTGCAGTGGCCACAGGCGTAAAACATAATCTCAACAGAAAATTTTATCAGTTATTTCAGTACAGGCTCCAAGGAGCAAATATTTTTACAGTGATTTCCAGTTCAGTTATGCACGTATTATAATTGCTCAGTACAGATTATTTTCAGTATGCCTAGGGACAGGATATTTTATCACATGCATATTTTAAATTCAGATTTTTACTCGTTACCTGTGATTTATGCATGCTGAGTCTTTAGGCTCACTAGACTTGATTGTTGTAGGTACTGATGAGGCCAGGGCCGAGGGCGGGGACCAGTGAGCCAGCTTGGGTCGGCAGTAGTGGCACCCGAGGACCTCAGAGCAGCAGTTGTTATTTTCTTCGCAAACAATTTTTATCAGTTGTTGGATATTTTTAAATCGTTGTTGTTGGCAAAAATTTGATTTTCTTCCGCTGCAATATTTTGAAATATTGAACTTGATTCACCAGTGATTTTATGAATGAGGCCATTTAAGTTCTTTTAAAAAGAAAATTTTTAATTTTTCCGCAAATTTTCAAGAAAGTAGTTCGAGGGCCTTCACAGTTGGTATCAGAGCGGTGGTTCTGTATAGGGTTTCACTACTACTGACCGCGAGAAGCTCACGAAGCCACGCCTTTGGTCTGTAAGTTTTTCAGTTCAGCATTTTGTTCAGCATTTCAGTTATAGCATGAATTATTTTGTCAGCATGCTTCCAGATTTTCAGTATTTCAGAGTTCATTTAAAATAAAGTATGGAATTATGCATGTTAGTTACGTATGGGTTATGTTGGAACAGTATGCCCCCTAGACACATTTTAGAGCGCAACAGAGAGGTGGAGCCTCGCCGAGAGGACAGAAAGGAGCATAGACCGGAGGGAGACCTACCACCTCCTCCACCGCCCCCACCGGACATGAGCGCCCAGATGTTAGCTGGGATGGCACAGTTCTTCGCACAGTTTGCGGGGGGCAATGCTGCAGCCGTAGCCGCAGCCGCAGCCAGGCCGACAGGGCCCGAGGCAGTGTATGAGCGATTCATGAAGATGCGCCCAAAGGAATTCTCTGGGGCATCTGACCCCATGGTTGCCGAGGGATGGATCAAATCCCTCGAGGTGATCTTCGATTTTATGGAGCTGGGGGACGCAGACCGAGTCCGATGTGCCACCTACTTGTTCACTGGAGACGCCCGCTTATGGTGGGAAGGAGCTTCGGTAGCCCTGACATTGGCTACACTTTCTTGGACCCGCTTTACGGAGGTTTTCTACTCCAAGTATTTTGCTGAGGAGGTTCGCACCAGGCTGACCACCGAGTTCATGAGTCTGAGACAGGGGGATATGTCGGTTACGGAGTTTATCCGTAAGTTCGAGAGGGGCTGTCACTTTGTGCCCCTGATAGCGAATGATGCCAAAGCCAAGCTGATGCACTTCCTGGTGGGTTTACGGCCGATCTTGCGCCGGGATGTTAGGGTATCTGACCCTGCTACTTATGAGATTGCCGTCTCCAAGGCCTTAGCCGCAGAGCAGGATCTGCGGGATATCGAGAGGGATCGCCAGGGCAAGCGCCCAGTCCAGGCACCGCACCGCCCTCCTCCTCATCAGCATCAGCAGCAGAATAAGAGGCCTTTTCATGGACCGCCCAGGAACAGAGGCTAGCAGCAGCAGCAGCAGCAGCAGCGGGGACGCCCAGCCCCGAGGACTCAGGAGCACCCAGTCTGTCCCAGGTGCTCACGTCGCCATCCTGGAGCATGTATGGCTGGCTCAGGAAAGTGTTTTAAGTGTGGTAGTCCAGACCACATGTTGCTGCAGTGTCCTCAGAGGAATCTGCCTACCCAAGGCAGAGTTTTTGCTCTCCATGCCGCGGAAGCCAACCCGGAGACTATGTTGTTGACAGGTACCTTTAAACTTTAAGTTATTCTTCGAATTTCAGCATTTTGGGAATCGGGATTTAGATTTTGAACTTAGAACTGTTATAGGATTGCATGCTCTACTCAGATTTATTTCGGGGAAATTAAGCTAGAGGAACCTAGACCTTTGCGTGTCTATAAGTTTAGACCTTGTAGTGGGATTCAACTTAGAGCTCCGCTCTTTCAGGGAGAATTTTTATATCTGGTTCCGCTACCAAGGCCTTGATAGATTCAGGGGCCACTCACTCATTTATTTCGGAGGTCTTTGCAAACTTTCTCAAGATCCAGACCATTGGGCTAGATACAGCCTTTTCAGTAGTGTTGCCGTCAGGCGAGGAGATGGCAGCGACCAATGTTATCCGAGATATAGACCTTGAGCTGCACGGTAATCTTGTTTATGCGGATCTGATTGTGCTACCGATGCCGGAATTTGACATCATCCTAGGGATGGACTGGCTATTGAGGAACAGAGTGTTGATAGACTTCCAGCGGAGATCCGTTCTTGTCCGACCGCCTGGAATGGAGCAGTTCTTATTTGAGCCGGACAGGTACTTTTCTTTACCGCGCATTATTCCTTATGTTTAGGCTAGGAAGCTCATGCATAGAGGGTGTCGGGCATTTCTAGCGACCTTTTTATCTGTCCCGAGGAACCCAGCCAGTCAGCCTTAGATGTTCCGATAGTTAGAGATTTCTTAGACGTTTTTCCCGAAGACGTCTCTGGTATGCCACCAGAGAGAGAGGTGGAGTTTTCCATTGAGCTTATGCCAGGTACGGCTCCGATATCCAAAGCGCCATACCGACTAGCACCGACAGAGATGGCAGAGCTTAAGAAGCAGATTCAGGAACTTCTCGACAAGGAGTTCATTCGCCCGAGCTTTTCTCCATGGGGCGCGCCAGTCTTATTCGTGAAAAAGAAGGATGGCTCGATGAGGCTTTGCATTGACTACCGGGAGTTGAACAGGGTTACAGTGAAGAATAAATACCCACTGCCGAGGATTGAGGATCTGTTTGACCAGTTGCAGGGAGCTTCGATTTTCTCCAAGATAGATCTGCGTTCCGGTTATCACCAGTTGAGGGTGAGAGATGCTGATGTCTCAAAGACAGCTTTCAGGACTCGTTATGGCCACTACGAGTTCCTAGTGATGCCGTTCGGTCTGACGAATGCGCCAGCGATCTTCATGGATCTCATGAATCGCGTATTTTAGCCGTACCTCGACCAGTTTGTGATAGTGTTCATAGATGACATTCTCGTCTACTCCAAGAGTCGGGAGGAGCACAGCAGGCATCTGACCACAGTGTTGCAGACATTGCAGAAGCACAAATTATTCGCAAAGTTCAGTAAGTGCGAATTCTGGTTAGAGAAGGTGGCGTTCTTGGGCCACATTGTTTCTAGCAGTGGCATTGAGGTAGACCCGGCGAAAGTTGTAGCAGTCAGAGATTGGGTTGTGCCTCAGAATGCATCAGAGATCCGCAGTTTCCTTGGGCTAGCAGGATATTACAGAAAATTCATCCAAGGATTTTCCTCTATCGCCGTTCCACTCACAGCACTGACAAAGAAAAATGTGAAGTTTGTGTGGAGCGAGGAGTGCCAGAAGAGCTTCGATACTTTGAAGCAAGCTCTTATCTCAGCACCCGTTTTGGCTGTACCGTCAGGATCTGGTGAGTTTGTCCTTTATACCGATCCTTCGAAGCTTGGTTTAGGTGCAGTTTTGATGCAGCATGGGAGAGTGATAGCGTATGCTTCTCGACAGCTGAAAATCCACGAGAAGAATTACCCTACCCATGATCTGGAGTTAGCGGCCGTAGTTTTTGCTTTGAAGATTTGGAGGCACTATCTGTATGGAGAGAAGTGTCAGATCTTTACCGACCATGAGAGCCTCAAGTATTTCTTTACGCAGAAGGAGCTGAACATGCGTCAGAGACGTTGGTTGGAGCTTGTGAAAGACTACGATTGTGACATTAGCTACCACCCGGGTAAAGCTAATGTAGTTGCGGATGCTTTGAGCAGGAAAGTCGCAGTGATGGCTCATTTGACGATTCAGAAACCTCTTCAGATCGAGATGCAGAGGTTTGATCTTGAGACTTACCCTCGAGGTAGAGTTCCTCGTTTATCTACCTTGACTATCCAGTCCTCTCTTATTGACCGTATTCGCAGCGGTCAGGCAGCAGATGAGCAGTTGGCACAGTGGAAGAAGAGAGATGAAGCTAAGGGCAGTGTTTTGTATTCAGTCAGCGACGGTATTGTGAGATACCGAGATAGGATATGGGTTCCCAGCAGTGATTCTATCCGAGCAGACATCTTATCAGAGGCCCATACGTCCCCGTACTCCATTCACCCTGGGAGTACGAAGATGTACAAAGATCTGCAGCTATTGTATTGGTGGCCAGGAATGAAGAAGGACATCAGGCGTTTTGTATCCGAGTGCCTGACTTGCCAGTTAGTGAAGGCCGAGCACCAGAGACCAGCAGGTTTGCTCAAGCCTCTCCCTATTCCCGAGTGGAAGTGGAAGAATGTTACCATGGACTTTGTGACCGGATTGCCGAGGTCAGCCAGAGGATCGAATGCTATTTGGGTGATTGTAGATCGTCTTACCAAATCAGCGCACTTCTTGCCTATTAAGACGACTTTCACCATGGTTCAGTATGCAGAGCTGTATATCCGAGAGATAGTCCGACTCCACGGTATTCCAGTTTCTATCGTATCCGACAGAGATCCCAGATTCACTTCCTCGTTTTGGAAGAGTTTGCATTCCACTTTGGGTACGAAGTTGCTGTTTAGCACAGCTTTCCATCCGCAGACAGATGGACAGTCGGAGCGAGTTATTCAGATCTTAGAGGATCTTCTCCGTGCTTGCGTCATTGATTTCTCTGGGAGTTGGGAGTCGAACTTACCATTGGTAGAGTTCACCTATAACAACATTTTCCAGTCGTCCATAGGTATGGCTCCGTATGAAGCGCTGTATGGTCGCAAGTGTAGATCTCCTGTTCATTGGGATGAAGTAGGAGAGAGAGCAGAGTTGGGTCCAGAGATTGTTCAGCAGGCAGCAGATGTAGTAGTCAAGATCCGTGATAGGATGAGGACTGCTCAGAGCCGACAGAAGAGTTATGCCGATCAGCGGAGGAGAGAGTTAGAGTTTGCAGTGGGCGATCATGTCTTCGTGAAAGTGGCACCTATGAAGGGTGTCATGAGATTTGGCAAGAAAGGGAAGCTCAGTCCGAGATTCATTGGACCGTTTGAGATCCTCGACAGAGTTGGGACGCTAGCGTATCGTGTGGCTCTCCCGCCGAATCTGGCCGGAGTACACAATGTCTTTCACGTCTCCATGCTGAGGAAGTATATGGCAAATCCTTCGCATGTGCTGAACTTCGAGCCGTTGCAGCTTACTCCGAACTTATCTTATGAGGAGAGACCCGTGCAGATCCTAGACAGACAGGAGAAGAAACTTCGGAACAACTTGGTTAAGCGAGTCAAGGTCAAATGGCTCAACCATTCAGAGGAGGAAGCTACGTGGGAGTTTGAGCCGGAGATGAGAAGTCGATACCCTGAGTT
Source organism: Primulina tabacum (assembly GCF_025594145.1). NCBI lineage: Eukaryota > Viridiplantae > Streptophyta > Magnoliopsida > Lamiales > Gesneriaceae > Primulina > Primulina tabacum. The sequence continues at coordinate 10,593 of NW_027459731.1, read as the reverse complement.
ATTCGGTGAGTTCTAATTTCGAGGACGAAATTTATTTAAGGGGGGAAGGATTGTAGAACCCGTAAATCAGTAGACGTATAAGCCATGCATAATTCTAGATTTTTAAATTTAATTGACTTCATTGCATGATTATTTTAAATGCATTTGTTTGAAGTTAATTATTTCATTATTTCAGTTCAGTAGATTGATTTTTAGCATTTCAGTATTTTCAGTGAGGCCGGACCGGAGTTGGAGTTTTGAGATAGAATTTAAGATTCGAGAAATATTTCCAGAAGTTAATTTAGCTAGTAACTAAGTTCATTTAAGTTAGAAAGGAAGGTTTGAAGATTTAATTTAATTATTTGAGGTGATTAAGAAATGAACTCATTTAAGTTATTAAATTAAGGGGTTAGCTCACTAAATTATTAAAAGATTAGTAAGGCTTTCAAGGATTATTAGTTGACTAGATAATCAACATTTCCCTTTATTTTATCATGCATTTTTCGGCCACCCTTAGTGCTAGAAGATTCATTTTCCAACTCACCAACTTTGACCAATTCTTTGCATGTAATTAGTAGGATAATTCTAGGATTTTTGGGAGCACAATTTAATTAAATAAATGGACATATCCTAGACTAGAAAACAAGCCAATATTCGGCCACCTTATCCCCAAGAAGACTTGATATCAAACAACAATTCAAATTCAAAGGAGGGTGGACTTAGTCTTGATTCATTCCTTATATCTTGCACCCTTTCTCCTCACCTTCCTAACCATTTTTCCCCCTCTCTTTTCTTTCGAAATCTGAGTGAAATTTTAAGCTGAGAACCGTGGGAATCCAGTAGGAAAATAAGGGAGAGAAATCGAGTTCAAGAAAGGTAGACAAGAAGCGCTCCACCTCCTCCGTGCCGAGTCGTCGTTGTTTCGTTCGTTTTCTTTCAAAACGAAACCAGGCATGTCTAGATTTCTTTCAAACCTCAATCAAGTCATATTATCATTTATTTTTCAGTACATGATCATGTTTTAGCAAGCAAAAACCGAGATACATGTCAAAATATTTTGGGAACACACATGCAGAATTTCGGCCCTTTCATGACAAGCTTCACGTTTTTCTGAGTTTTGTTGTTTCAGGTGATTGGTTCGATTCCAGGCTCCCAAGGAGGCTTGTATACATGTAGTAGGATGCATTAGGACCATGTTGGTCCATTCAAACCAGCCCCATGCTTGCTGGAAATTCAGAATGACAGCAAGTCCCTTAGGTGCAGAAAAATGTGGTTCGAAATTTCAGTTTTGTGTCAAGGGGTTGGATCTGATCTTGGCTGCCCAAGGGCCTATAGCCATGGTTGGATCACTTCCTAGCATGTCTAAGACGTGACTAAGTCGCCCTTTTGGTGGCTTGGTCCATGGTTCATCGGTTTTTAATCAAAACGTGAAAACAGCCCCTTTCCCCATTCGGCCCTTCCATTTTTCAGCATATGGTTCGTTTCTTTTGTGGCTTGGTGTGGATCTTGGTTGGCCTATGGCCCTTAGCCACGGTTCATATCATGCTCCTAGATGTCTAGATCGTGCCATGGTCAATCAAATGGCCACTGGAACGACGCAAGACATCGATCATAGCATAAACACTACACACGCATGCACGTTGCTCTCGGTTGGACCCTTCGGTTAAGATTTGGTGTGATGCGGATTGTGGCTGGCCTAGGGCCCTTAGCCATGGTTCAAATCATTCCTTGGGATGTTGGTAAGAGTCTCTGGTCGGTGGTTCACGCCACTAATGGCCGATAGTCTCGAAACCAATGCAAGTCTTGTAGTGCGCAGCTGCTGTATTTTTGACAGCAAGTATGCTGCTGTTCAGAAGCGTCGTTCGAGTTCTTGGTTGGCTTTTAGCCCATGGCCTTGGACTGGACAGTGCCTCATTGAGTTAGGAAGGTCATGTTTTTGACCGTTCGTCATTTGGATCATTTTTGAGGTCGTACGAGAATTTACGGTGCAATGTGCCAAATTGACTCTCGAAAGAGCGTTTCGTGTTTTGGCCTCCATTCCACCTAGATTTCGACCCTATCATGTTAGGAGCATTATTTTATGATTTTTCAGCGTATTTTAATCATGACTATACGTCGGTTCGGTGTCAGTTCAGGTTGGTTCGGAGTCATGATTAAATGCGAAGTCATTAGGCGTCATAGTCGCATCTTTTGAACGTAAATTGCATAGTTGGTTAAGTTTAAGCTATTGCATATTTTTCATGGCACAGTTAGGTTGCAGCAAGCCTGGGAACGATCCAATCCAATCCAGTTGGTAAAATTACAGGAATTTTCATTACGCTAGTTAATTATTTTACGTGCATTAAATAGAAAATGATTATTTTTGAGATTTATGCGATATGGCTTGTGGTTCATTCACTATGTGGGAGTGTTATTTTATACGGTCGGCAGTGACCGATCAGTTCAGTATGGTACCACCCGGTCGCCAGTGACCGGCCAGCTCAGTTCAGTTTCGACCTCCCCGGTAGCCTGTTACCGATCAGTTCAGCTTAGTGCAGTGGCCACAGGCGTAAAACATAATCTCAACAGAAAATTTTATCAGTTAGTTTCAGTACAGGCTCCAAGGAGCAAATATTTTTACAGTGATTTCCAGTTCAGTTATGCACATATTATAATTGCTCAGTACAGATTATTTTCAGTATGCCTCAGGACAGGATATTTTATCACATGCATATTTAAATTCAGATTTTTACTCGTTACCTGTGATTTATGCATGCTGAGTCTTTAGGCTCACTAGACTTGATTGTTGTAGGTACTGATGAGGCCAGGGCCGAGGGCGGGGACCAGTGAGCCAGCTTGGGTCGGCAGTAGTGGCACCCGAGGACCTCAGAGCAGCAGTTGTTATTTTCTTCGCAAACAATTTTTATCAGTTGTTGGATATTTTTAAATCGTTGTTGTTGGCAAAACTTTGATTTTCTTCCGCTGCAATATTTTGAAATATTGAACTTGATTCACCAGTGATTTTATGAATGAGGCCATTTTAGTTCTTTTAAAAAGAAAATTTTTAATTTTTCCGCAAATTTTCAAGAAAGTAGTTCGAGGGCCTTCACAAGCTTAGCAAATTTCTCGCATAATTTGGGGTTAGTTAACCCAAATATGATATCATCAACATAAATTTGAACTAATAAAATGTGATCATTCTTAGTAAATTTGAACAAGGTCTTATCAACTGATCCAACAGAAAAATCATGATCAGTTAGAAATTTTGATATAGTTTCGTACCAAGCTCTGGGAGCTTGTTTAAGACCATATAAGGCTTGTTCAAATGATATACATGATCAGGAAAGTTGTGATTTACAAACCTGGAGGTTGTTCAACATATACTTCCTCTTGTAGTTGACCATTAAGAATACACTTTTGACATCCATTTGATAGACTTTGAAGTTCTTGTATGATGCATAAGCAAGAAACATTCTGATTGCTTCCATTCTTGCAACTGGAGCATATGTCTCATCATAGTCAATGCCTTCCTCTTGCCTATATCCTTGTGCTACTAGTCTCGCTTTATTGCGCACAACTGAACCATCCTCGTTCAGTTTATTCATGTACACCCATTTTGTACCTATAACAGTTTTTGAAACTGGTCTTGGAACTAAGTTCCAGACATGTTATGAGTGAACTGATTTAGCTCTTCTTGCATTGCATTTACCCAGTTAGGATCAGCAAGAGCTTCATCAGTTTTCTTTGGTTCTAGTTGTGAGACAAAAGCTGAATAGATAAATAAATTTAGCATTTGATTGCGAGTTTTTACTGGATCAATGGATTTCCTATTACCAGCTCATGTGGATGTGATTTTCTCCATCTGTACTCAGTATTTGTTGTATCAGCAATTTCTTCAGTTGGTAACTGAACACAGTTTTCAGTCTCAGTTGGTGCTTCGTCAACTGGTATTTGAATGTTATCATTATGCTCTCTCAACTGATCATTAGGAATTGCTTTTGGTTCAGCTGATTGATCTGACACTTCTGGTTTGGGTGTTTGGAGATTGTTTTGATTAATATGATTGTCTTTTTCATCATCATCCTCCAAACTGATATCTGTAAATCGATCAACTAGCTCAACTTGATCAGTTGGCTTATTAGTTAGTTCAGTTTCATCGAAATCAACATCAACAGATTCTTCAACATTTAGGGTTTTCTTGTTGAAGACTCTATAAGCTATACTAACTGATGAGTATCTAAGAATATTCCCTCTGCAGATTAGCATCAAACGCTTTTAAATAATTTTTACCATTATCAAGGATAAAACATCTGCAGCCGAATATTTTGAAACAAGTAATTATACTTTTTCTTCCATGCCAAATCTCATATGGTGTTTTCATATGATTCTTATTATCATTGATCTGTTCTGAGTATAACATGCAGTATTTACTGCTCTCTGCCCAAAACCTTTGAGAAATACCAGAATCAGCAAGCATTGTTCTAGCAGCTTCTTTAAGGGTCCGATTTCTTCTCTCAGCTACAGCATTTTGCTGAGGAGTTCTGGCTGCTGAGAGCTCATGCTTAATTCCAGCATTCTCTAGAAAATTTGAAAGTGTTTGATTGATGAATTCAGTTCCTCGATCTGATCTGATTCGATCAATTCCAACTGATTTTTCATTTAAAAGTCTTTTGAAGAGCTTTATCAGTTGTGAAGCAGTATGGTCTTTAGATTTGAGAAAATAACCCAAGTAAATATTGAAAATCCATCTACGACTACCAAGGTATATTTCATTCCCCCTAAACTCATGACTGGTATAGGACCCAGAGATCCATGTGCAACAGTTCTAAGCATCGGGATGAAGATTTACAACCCTTGTTTTTAAAAGAAGATCGTACTTGTTTACCATACTGACATGCTGAGCAAAGTTTTTCTTTTGAAAATTCTATTTTGGGCAAAACCAGTTATAAGATCATGTTTACTCAGATAGGCAATGGATTTAAAATTTAGATGACTTAGTCTCTTGTGCCACAACCAGGTTTTTAGATGATTTGGAAGCAATAAAACAAACTGGTGCATAAGTTTGATCATTCCAACTGACTTTATATGTGTTTCCACAACGTTTGCCAGTTAGTATGATTTCATCAGTTGTAATTTTGACTGAACATGAGTTTTTTGTCAAAATGTACTGAGAATCCACTGTCGCATAACTAACTGATGCTGATCAAGTTATACTTCAGGTTTTCTACTATAGAGCATCTTTAAAAGTAAAGTTACCGTGGATATGCTTACCCTTACCCACAGTTCTACCTTTGGAATTTGTCCCCAAAACTGATATTTGGACCACTGTATTTGATCAGTTGAGATAGCGCACTTTCATCTCCTGTCATATGTCGCGAACATCCACTGTCCAAATACCATATTGAGTTCTTGGTTTGTACCTGTTACCTCAGCAGTCACACACATAATATAATTTGGTACCCTCATCTATTTGGGTCCTGAATTGATTAGTCCTTTAGGAACCCATACTTGGATTAGTCCTAACAGACTTTTCAGTAGCTATATTCCAAATGGTCTTTCTCGGCTTTTGTGTGCTTGTGTAGTGTACGGATGATACAATATGTGTTTTAGCTTTATTCACTGATTGTTAAGTCTATATCTCTTCTGAACTGGCTTGCAGTTATAGTAATTGGAATAGCCAATTCGAATAGTTTTTGAAAAATCTCTTTGATGACTGACTTTGTGAATCAGTTGAGAATTTTAGAATATAACCAATCCCATATCTTCTAGCCTTGTTCATAGTCTCAGTAGGTTGCTCAATCAGTTTACTGGGCTCAATTTGTTCTTGTACCACTGCTGATTTGACAAAGTGAATGTATTTCCCTTTGTCTATTGTTAGCTTTGGTGAGTATTATTTTGATACGTTCTCTTGAGGTGTTGAACCCTAAACCCGTTTTATCAGAAACTGATTTTTGTGAATTTTGCATCGCACTTAGTGCAGTTGATGAATTGTTCCAAGACTAAATGAGCTCAATCTGTTTTGAGTTTTCAAGCATCAACTTCTGGATTAATGACTGATTTTTATTTCTCTCTGCTTTTAACTCAGCAATCTCCCTTTTTAGACTCAACCCATCAACTGATTCATCAGTTTTGGTTTTATTGTCTGTGGGATCAGTTTGCTTTGCTTTGATTTTTTCAAATGATGATGCAAGTTTTTGATACTCATTTACCATTTCATGTAGTGTAGAATGAGTTCTTCTCGTGTAAAATCAGTTGAACTGAAATCAAATACCTGTTGGCTAGATGACTCTTCTTCTGCATCATTAGCCATCAAAACTTTGACTTCCTCATCATCACTGGAGCTGTATGAGCTTTCTGGTTCTGACTCCTCACTGCCAGTTTCTGCCCCTTTGGATTTGTTTTCTTCAGCTAAGAGTACTCATTTTTCTTTCTGAAGACCTTCTTATCTTCCCTTGGGTTCTTCTTTGTGTGTTCATATGATTTCTTTCTTCTATCAGTGAGCCTTGACTGTCCTTCTTGGTTTAGGACAATCAGTAATAAAGTGACCTGATTTGCCACAGTTATAGGAATTTGGTTCATCTTTGGAATTGTTCCTTTGGTATGGCTTCTGGAAGTTCCCTTGATTCTTTCTCATGAACTTTCCAAATTTTTGATGAACAATGACATAGCATCATTACTCAACTGATCAGCAGATTTTTCGACTGAACTGATTGGTTCAGTTCTGACAGCAGCTAGAACAGTTGTGACTGCAGGGGTGGATGGTTTCTCCTTCTCTGGTCTGCAGCTCGAACTCGTAAGCCTTTAAATCAGCAAATAAATCATGAAGTTCAATCTGGTTTAGATCTTTGGACTCCCTCATTGCCATGGTTTTGACATCCCATTCCTTGGGAAAGACCTCTCATTATCTTTAGTGCAATCTCTTTGTTGGTATACACTTTCCAAGTGCATTTAAACTCATTGATTCACACTGCTTACTCTTTATCATACTCGTGCATTGATTCTCCTGCTTTCATTTTGATGTTATCAAACTTTTGAACAGCAACAGAAAGTTTATTTTCTTTGGTTTGATCATTTCCTTCACACAGCTGGATCAGCTTTTCCCAAATTTCTTTGGCTGTTTTACACATATTTATTTTTCTGAAAGTTACTTTGTCCAGCGTTTTGTACCGAATTTCTTTAGCCAATTGTCAAGATTTGCTTTTCTTTTGTCTTCAGTTGTCCATTCATCTCCGGGCTTTTCTATTCTTTGTAGTGCCCCTTCTGTTATGGCAAATACTGTATTTGCTTTTAGAATCTTCATGGGTCTATCAGTTATGACATACCACATGTCATCATCTTGTGCAGCCAAATGAGCCTGCATTCTGATTTTTCAATCATCAAATTCTTCTCTGGAGAACATGGGAATTTTGTTGAATGAAGTCATGCTGGCAAGTTTATAAATCAAAAGTATTCAAGAACAAGATTCAACCGCTCTGATACCACTTGATAGGATCGATTAACGTAAAAAGTGTTTAGAAGGGGGGGGTGAATACACACTCACAGTTAAAACTGGTCTTTTCTAATTTTGAGTTCAGTTTGATGACAAACTGATTCTCGGAATCTTGTTTGGTCAATAACAATCAGTTAAACTAAGTAGTTGCGGAAAATAACTGACTGAAAGATAGAATACGAAACTGAAATAAAGTAGGCAAGGGTTGTTTCTGGATGTTCGGAGAATTTAATTACTCCTACGTCACCCTTCTATCTCAAGGATAGGATATCCACTAAAACTTTGATCAAATACAAGAATTGTACTGACCCACTTCAGTTTGGACTTATCACTGCCAAAGACTGAAACTCTTAGTATTACAGAATGTTCTCAGTGTAACTGATCTTAGCACTATCGAATTTCAACGATTATTACAACTTGCTAGTGAGCTCAAATTGTAGCCTTAACTGCTACGAATATATCAAGTAAGAGTGAGCTGAGATTTTGACAGAGTGACAGCAAGATTTTGAATAGTGTTCGCTCCTTCTTTTCTTTCAGCTGTTCTTCTGTCATATTTATAAGCTTCTTTTCTCCAACGGTAACTTGGGATGAATTTGAATCTTTGTATCCGTTGATTTCTACTTGATTATCCTCTGACATTGTTTGCTTCATTTATTGTGATGCGGCGTCTTAATTTCTTTCGCCGAAATGCGTTTTTCTAAGCTGTATTGATTGAAGTGTGGCGTTGCAATCTCTATTCTCTTGACGGTTGATTGTTCTTTCCCGAGATATGTTCAGTTGAAGGGTGCTTAGCATACGGCTGATATATCAACTGATCAGTTTCCAACTGATCAGTCAGTTGATCAATTTCCAACTGATCAGTTAGTTAATTTCAGTTATTAAGTCCAGTTGCTGAGTTCAGTTTACTCGATAAGTTGGTTCGTATTTTCAGTTGATTCATATTTTGTCAAACGCCGGAATTTAGTTTCCAACAGATCACTTGCAAGAACATTCAAGAGGCTTGCTTGAGTGGATCACATATCCGAGCTGGTTAAGGAGGATGTGCTGAACCACATGTGCTGTCAGAGAGAGGGAGTTGCTGGATAAATTGCTAATTCCAACAACTTACGGAATATTAGAAGTCATGATTAGAACAACTGGTTTAGAATGTGGCAAGATGCTGTAGAAATAAGTTTGAATCAAGTTGTAAGACATCAATTCTATTCTTAAAAAAATATCAGTAGTTGCCACAAATTGTCTTCTTTTTCTTATAAACAGACTGATGAGTTGAGTAACAGGCAACTGATAATAGCCAACAAACTCATATCAACAATACTTAAGTTAAATCAATTAAACCAAGAACATTGCGAAAAGGAAAACTTATTCTCAGGCAGAGGCTTTGTAAAGATATCTGCTGCTTGTTGATCAGTAGAAACGTATTCCAGAAGAATGTCCTTCTTCTGCACATGATCTCTAATGAAATAATGTCTGATATCTATGTGCTTTGTTCTGGAATGAGTACTGGATTTCGCGTGATTGCTATAGCACTTGTATTGTCACAGAAGATGGGTGATTCATAACCTTGAACTCTATAGTCTTTAAGTTGTTGTTGTATCCAAAGAATTTGAGAGCAGCAACTTCCAGCAGCAAGATATTCTGCTTCTGCAGTAGACGTAGCTATGGAAGTCTGCTTTTTACTAAACCAGGAGATTAGCCTATCACCAAAAAATTGACAAAAATCACTTGTGCTTTTTCTATCTAATTTGCAACCTGCATAATCAGCATCTGAATATCCAATAAGATTGAAAGAAGAATCATTGGAATACCATAAGCCGACATTTTGAGTGCCCTTCAAATATTTCAATACGCTTAGCAGCAATGTATGTGACTGCTTATGGTTAGATTAAAACTTGCACAAATGCAGACAGCAAACATAATATCAAGTCTACTGGCAGTAAGATATAACAGTGAACCAATAAAACCACGATATTGAGTTACCTCTATTGAATTCCATTCCCATCCTTGTCAAGTTTAGTAGATGAGCTCATAGGAGTAGAAACAGTAGAGCATGTTTCCATGCCAAACTTTTTCAGTAGTTCCTTAGTATACTTAGCTTGATTTAAGAAGATTTCAGTATCAAATTGCTTGATCTGTAGTCCTAGGAGAATGTTAATTCTCTCATCATGCTCATTTCAAATTGTTCCTGCATTAATTTGGAAAACTTTGCACATAATTTGGGGTTAGTTAACCCAAAGATAATGTCATCAACATAATTTGTACTAACAAATGTGCTTTTCTTAACTAAAGTGAACAAAGTTTTATCCAATACGCCGATAGTAAATCATGATTGACTAGAAATTGTGAGAGCGTGTCATACCAAGCTTAAGGTGCCTGTTTTAAACCATACTGGGCTTTGTGTAATTTAAATACATGATTTGGTAAGAAATGATCGATAAAACCTGGAGTTTGTTCAACGTAGACCTCTTCTTGCAGTAGACCATTTAGAAAGGCGCTTTTCACATCCATCTGATACACTTTGATATTTTTGAAATCAGCAAAGGCTAAAAATATTCTAATCGCTTCAAGCCTTGCTACTGGTGCAGAGGTTTCATCATAGTCTATTCCTTCTTCTTGTCTGAAACCATGAGCCACCAGTATTGCTTTGTTTCTAACCACAGTGCTTCTTCATTTAATTTGTTTCTAAACACCCACCGTGTTCTACTAATAGCTTGATAAGTTGGTATAGGTACAAGAAACCAAACTTCATTTCTTTGATTTGATTCAGCTCTTCTTGCTTAGCTTCGATCCAACTGGGATTCAGAAGAGCTTCTTCAATTTTCTTTGGTTCATCCTGAGAGATAAAAGCAGCATGCATATATTCATTAATTATTTGCCTTCTGGTTCTTATTAGAGCTGCAAGATTACCACTAACCAAAGATGGAGGATGATTTCCTCAAGACAAAATGGTTTAAAGAAATTTCTTCCTAGTTTGATAGATTTGAATCAGGCTCAGCTAAAGCAGTAGCATGTTCTGGAATGTTCACTTCTGGTTCTGGTAAATCTTGTGTCTGAGCAATTGGTTCTACCAGAGAATGTCTGGTTCTTGATTTGAGCATCTTTAACACTAGGTTCTGCATCATCTTCATTATCCAATTCCAGATGAATCC